>NC_090172.1:26425427-26725427 GCF_024679245.1 Pseudorasbora parva
GGGTCTGGCTTGTCAAGCTAGGGTTACGCAGCTCTGTTTTATCATATTAGCTGCATCATGTGAGTGTGTTGAAAGTTATGTTATAATGCTTCTCTGTGCGTTCACTTAGCGGCTACTATGAGACACTTGCACACAGTAAGCTAGATCAACATCAGGCATGGTAAATATTGGTATGCGAAACAATTCAGTGAAGCACCAAAATACATCTTTTATCCAAACCGAAATTACAGTTATCATTGAGCCTATTTCTTTTCATTGGGTAATTGAACTCAATATCCTGTTCAGCGTGTGGTGTTCTCAGGTGATAAATAAAAGCAGTAGTAGTAAAGTTCTTCAGCTACAAGACATATCGCATCTCTCCATATTTCAAATGAACAATTGTTACATATTACTTAAGCATCCTTTTTGGTCACAATGATGTGTATCCACACTTCTGAGTTGTTTACTTGTTGTAGCTAGCGAACACAAAGAAGACAGCTGTATGAATCACTGGTGTTTTAATTCTGCAGGTTTCCATGGAGTTCTGTATCCAGCCTTTGGCCATTTAACGGAATGCTTTCGAGAAGAAAGTTTGACTGGAAATGAGCATGACCTGACAAACCAGCACTAAACTCCAGCGGAGGTGAGTGTTTTGCCAGGAAACACAGCTTCCTGAGATCATGTATGCACGTTATTCCAAACTAACGCAAATCACAAGCTTCCCCTGAGCTTCAGAGCAACAAGCTTCACCTTAGATTTCAGGAAGTTTACAGCAAAACACATGTACAACTGATTGCAGTGTTTTTTTCCCATGAACATTCAATTTAAAACTCATGTACCGTGTTTTGTTGTCGACCGTTTCATCAAGTCTAAAGCCAGGCCAGCTCTGTCTGTGCCAACTGTTACCCATGGAGTTTGGAATGTCAACAAAGTACTAAACTAATTTGTCTTTTGTGATGGTAATCTGTTTGACCAGTAAATACTGGCTGCGCTGAAGAAGCAGGATTCTCTACGTGCATGCAGATTTCTTCTTAATCTAAAGCTGCATTAAGCCTTATTAAATATTGCTGAAAACTTCAACATAGAGTCATCATTATGCAACACGCTCCAGCCTCACATTACAAGCGGGCACACACAAACACACACACAAACGGTGAGCTACGGTTGGCTGATCACTGTTATTTCAAATTGATTATAGGGTTAAATTGTGGTCAACATATATTTAGGCTTTTGAAAAATGGAACAGAAATGGTTTATGTTTTGCAGAACTGAATTTATATCAGAGATGTGTAGTGATTATGCTTTACTTGATGTCTTCAGCTGCCGCGTCAGAGAATTGTGTACAGTGCACAACGGTTTTAGCCGTCACAGTGTGGGTGCCACGTGCTGGCCGAGAGACGAGGAGGATGCTGGGTAAGAGGATTGAAACAGGGTGCTGGCACGTGTGCCCCAGACTGACTGACCTCTGACCTCGACACTGACACAGACCCTCTCACGGGCTTTCTTCAAGCATACACACCTACACATTCGCTCACCCTGGGGTCCAAATGCGCCATATATGAAAGATGATGCAACAAAGTGAAATATCTGTCCATTCAGACACAAATCTCTAAGGAAATGCACAGTAAAGGCGGATAGGAATCACATTTTGCACCTAACATCTGATATGCAGTTCATACATACGCTCAAATCCATTACAAACGCAGTAGAACAGAGTGTGACCTTTTAAAATGGATCTCCATTATTCAGAACAAGCAGCGGTTACTCTAATTAAAATGTTATGTCAAATAAACAGTCATTACCAGCCATCTGCCTAGTACTATAAACTGTAGCATGTTCATTATCATACACAATAGCTGACCCCAGGTAACCCCAAGCTGCTCTCAACATGTCATACTTCACTTAGAGAGCGCATGGAACCAGGTCAATGCATGCAGCCCCCACAGGCATATTTAAGACTACTACTAAATGAAGCATTCAAATTAAACTGCTTAATGGGATGATGGTTTATAAAAGCAAATCTGAGGCATTTCTTACATTAATGGCGTAGACAAACAAGGTTGCATATGCATGAAATGTTACAGTTTAAATGAAGCTGAGTGTCTGATTTAAAAAGCGAGATTCGAGAAGGTTTTATCAGCCGCAAACAGTCTGAAAAGGTAAACAAACAAGTGCCAGCCTACAATTCCTATTTCCTTCAAGAAACTACAGACCACTGGGATTTGTCTCGAGATAATCCACTTAGATTACCACGGCTCTGTTTTTAAACGGCACACGCAGGAAAAAAAATGGGTCACATAAACCCACGAGTAACTCATAGGCCAGGGTTCCCTCAGAAATGCCAGTCGTGTGATGGTAATGCTTAATTGTATTACATTCACATTCGAGCTCTGCCTTTTTCATTGGTGAGTAATAACCTTTCAGAGATGATTTAATGAGGTTGCTCCGAAATGGGTAATTCCATGTAAATCCCAGATATTACTCCTGAAATTCAATTTGATAAGACTCGGTCTTCTCGTCCAATCCCAGCAAGATAGCGCAGGCAATTTAGCCGTGCAATCAGATTGTCTAATTCCCTGACACATCATTGTTCCAGATCATTTCCATATTTTGCTAGTTATAGGCATAATTAGTGCTGCATCAACAGGACAGAGGAAAACCAAACATCCTCCCACAAAAACACACACCCGCACAGGCATATACACGCAGATCAATTGGCATAGAGATAACATTTTGTTTCGGTGGGCTTCGTTGCAGTAGCACCCATCCGTAAACTCGCCACCTTACATGGCAACCGGTCTCCAGGGTGATGCTACAAAGAGCCGGGGTTCAGCAGCCCATAAAGCTGTCATGTGCGTGCACATCACAATAGCGGCAGACACAGAGACCTGAGATCTAACAACATTCATCAATCACGTTCAAGGGATAAACAGCCCACTGTGCCTCTAATCAAGCCATTTCACCAAGTAAATGATTTTTCTTTCTTTGAACATTAATATATGTATATAAGGTACAATTTAAAGGCTAGATAACCTCAACTGTCATGAAAAATAGTCTGCACAAACAAATAAAAGAATGAAAAAATTGTGCAGTAAAATACCTGTAGTAAACTGATTTTTAGAAGGATAGCACTATAAAGGAAACTAGTGATACAGTAAAAGATGAAAAAAAGTCACACTTCACAAAGACAAAATAATCCACAACATCAACATGTTCCAAAATTACACAAAAGAAATAACTGTGTGCAACTTTCAAAATCTGCACTGCACGTCATCTTGATGCTGAATAATGTGTATTATGCGTTGTGTCTGTGGAGTCAGCAAACACGCAGTAAAAACAAGGGGCCAAACAAGCACAAACTCACAAACTGATACAGATGGAAAATTATTTGAAACATTTTTGGAAGCAAAAGAGGAAGTGGAGCGAGTTCAGTCGAGTTTCACACACCTCTTCGGAAAGAGGGGAGAGATTTGAGAGAGCCCGTGGCTGAAGGGGTTTGTGAGTGTAAAATGATCTTTGGCCCATCTGTTTGTTTCACTACCACCCCTGAAACTCCTCCTTCTCTCTCTCGCTCTCTCCCTTCCTTCCCTTCCCCTCCCACTCTCCTCAGCAAAAAATGCAGTGTGCCAAGAAGAAGTAAGAAGAAGCCAGTGGCTTTTCTGCTAGCTATAAGACAGTCTTTTGTGATGGAAAACTGTACTGATGGTGAGACTACCACCCTGGGGGGAGGGTCAACTTCTAAAGACAGTCACACCGCAGGAAGATTTAGAAATTGGGGACAGATGTGAGAGCATATATTATATATATATATATATATATCAAATATTATATATTTATATATACATATATATATATATATATATATATATATATATATATATATATATATATATATATATATATATATATATATATATATCTTATACATTAATATAATATAAAAATCAATTGTATTATTAATTAATTATAGTATAATATACTAAATAATATTACATTATTATTTATTAATAAATCATTGAAATTCAAATTATTGGTCAGTGTAGTTGTGTTGTCAAATCATGAACAATTGGAGTAGTTAATGACTAATTAATGTATAGATTTTAAAAAAAAGACACATCTGTGTGAATAATTTTGATGCATTCTTTAGTGACCAGACCGAGTATGGATGGCAGGCAAACAGTTGTTTGCGTTCGTTATTGTAGTAGTGTTACTCGTACTGTAAAGTCTTCTTACCGGTGAATGACACATGATGTAATCCAATAACATTGTCTCTGGTTGTCTCGCTTCTGGTTTGTGTGTGTTCATGTTTTTTGGAGGAGGCGTGGCTTTCGACGTGATTTGCAGGGAGGATGGGATCATATGCTTTCAATGCTAGCAGTCTAAACTTAGCATTTCCCAGATCACCTATTGCACCTTTAACTGAAGAAATTCAATATTTGGTATGACCACCCTTTGTGTTTAAAACAACTTTGTCCAGGTAGACTTGCACATAGTTTTTCAGTTAGCTTTGCAGGTAGATTTCTTCAAGTTTCTTAGAGACGTTGCGGCAGTTCTTCTGGATTTAGTCTGTCTCGGTTTTTCGGTTTCTTCATGTAATCACAGACAGACTCGAAGATGGTAAGATCAGATCTCTTTGTGGCTGTTGTTAGACACCTTGTGCATAAAAAACCTCACTGGATTGTTACAATTAATGGTAAAAAGAAATGTAATAATATAGAATGATATTTCCTACTGACACACTATAGCAAAATATACTGAAAATAGTAATGTGCCTAAGAATTTGCAAAGTACTACATTTCTGTATATATATTCACAACCCTATCACCCATTTCATGCTCTTCCTATGGTGACTGCCTTCAGAGAGAAGTGCCTGATAAGTACACACATTGCTAAACGGATTGATGACAGAAAGACGGGTGTGAAAGAGAGACGGGGTAAGAATCGCCTTGGATACTCACCCATTATGCTGGAGCTCATGAAAGGTGTAGGGGACAATCCTTCATGGGACACTAATCGACTGTCACTCAAGTGATCAGGATAATGAGTGCTGTCTCCAAACCCCTGGGGGAAAGAGATCACAGCATTAAACACATTATTAGCTGGACCTGCTAATTGAGTGCTATGACACTCCTCTAATTACTGGGGGAAAAGAGGGGAGCACAAATGGTCAACTGTCCCCCGAAACGATCAATATTTCTCCACTCTCCTCATTAAAAAACACTTTTACTTCAAAAGTCTTTGATGAATTTCATTAAAAGGGCAAACAAAAGAACTGAAGAGAAGATAGTGCTTGTGCTGCGATTGTGTAATTGTAATAAAGTTAATGGGGCACAAACAACAACAACAAAACAACTGCTATTTGCATTTATCAACAATATTCACGTCACATTAAAATGGTTTGTTTGATCCAATTCTCTTCAATGTTAAAACTGCCATTCTAAATAGTGATACATTCTTATTTGATTCCTAAGCATTAAAAATGATTAAGTGCAGTGTTTTGATTATTATTAAAATCAGTGTCACATCTAACATGCATCTTTAGAGATGCTTCTAGAAGTTTCTAGCTCAGTTGTGAATGCCGTTGCTAGGCAACATTTTGGTTTTGTGTGGCAATCCTACTTTTCTTGCCATTCATTCATGGTAACATTTAAATGTTTATATGTACATTGTTAAAAAAGAGGTGCTTGACTGGTAAGGATTTGTGTGCATGTAATACAGCGGTACATACGACGCATCAAAAATTACATAAAACTGATGATGAAGTGACACGTTTACTAGAGCGCGACACAGATCATGTCTTTATGCCAAAAGCCAGCTTGTACTTAAAAAAGTAGAATAAATAAGTCAGGTTCTCTTCTCTGCAGCTGAGGTCTGCCCTTTCATGACCGTTATCAGCTTTAGGGGGCTTAGGTCTAAATATCGGTCACAGTGTGGGCCTTTAAAACTCAGAGTCCCCCAATAAAAGAAACTCCGTGACTGTGTTAATCCTGGAGCCGGTGAAAATCCGCCTGGCGCTACAGTCAAATGTGTCCCCCAAACCATATTAACTCTCTCGTGAAGGGCCTACAGCTGCCGGCTGTCCATTACTATAGACTTTTCCTTCTCTGCTTTCAAAAAAAATATCATGGACTATTACTATCAGTGTTTTTTTTGTGTCTGATTTCCAAATGGATGGTGATTGAGTAATTTCAAAGGCAGTGGAGTGTTGTGTGGGGCAGAATCGATGCGGAGAGGTTCCCTATCGTGTCCCTGCCGTTTGTGTTAATAACGCTATGAACTGCCTGACTAATAGCTTCTCCCCTGAAGAGACACAGTGGGAGAGGGTGGGAGGCAAAAACAAGCCCCCGAACTGCACTGTGCTTCCCCAGCAATTTGGTAACCATGATTTAGTAAGCTTTCCGACTAAAGGACAGCGAACAGATGCAGTCACAAATACTATAATACAAAATAAAATCATCAGTTGCTAATTCTCATGTTGTTCCAAACACATAAGACTTTAATTTACCTTCACAATTGAACATATTTTTTATGAAACCTGAGAGATTTCTATCCCCCCATTTAAAGTCTACAACAAAAATGTCAAGCTTCAAAATGTTCATAAAGATATTGTGAATATAATCCATACAGATCGAGCTAAACTGCTATTCACAAATTGTATAGATTATATTCACTATGTGTTTATGAACTTTTAGAAGCTTGAAAGTTTTGGTAGATCCAAGTAGAGGTGGGGAATACGACCAAAATCTTATTTTCAAAATTATTTTCAAAATTCTATTTCAGATATTATGATATACAGTAGACATTACTGTTATTTTATTTGTGTTATGAAAACAAGAACAAAGAGGCAAATTACAAACAATAGTACAATACAATACAAATACAATAGACAAAGATAAAAAAAGAGTAAACTAAGCTTTTCAGGTACAATAGGTTTATTTAATTTAGTAATTAATACAAGGGATTTTAATTTAATTCTTTGTCCCCCAACTGGCAATCAAAGCTTGTTAACAGATCACTAACCGTTCACCGACAAGATTATGTTAAATTAGAACTAAATCAAATTAGAATGAATAAGTGTCAGTGACCCATAAAAACAACACAATCTGTTTTCCAGGGGTTTAGTTGTACATGCGCAAACAGAGCATGGAGATTCACACATCACATAACGTAGCACGTCTGAGAACAAAGAAAAAAATTATAATATACATATATAAATAAAATATACAAAAATGTATATATATATATATATATATATATATATATATATATATATATATATATATATATATATATATAAAATGAATGAATAAATATGTGAAATATATTTCATTTAAATAAAAATAAAAACTGTGACAAGTAGAAGCCTATATGCAGAGTTTCGGTTCATTATTGGGATGCGAACCAAAAACACGTTTATGGAAAAAACTTGATCTGAATACTGTTGAATAATAAAATGCAACCTATATATTTCTTTCTATCAAAAACCCAATTTTATATGTACAGTGAGTATCTATTTTGTAAGTTCTCCCACTTGGAAATCATGGAGGGGTCTGAAATTGTCATCACTGGTGCATATCCACTGTGAGAGACATACTCTAAAAAAAAATCCAGAAATCACAATATATGATTTTTGAACAATTTATTTGTATGATAGAGCTGCAAATAAGTTTTTGAACACCTGTCTATAGCCGGGTGCACACTGTGCGATTTTGGCCACGATTTGGCTGTCTGAGACAAATTTAGGAAATCCTAAAATTCCTCTGATCCTAGGCTAAAATCTGACGTCTTTGGTCGTTAGTTTGACATGTTCACCGGCCGCCGATTAATGAGCGCTGCGATCAAATTTTACCTCAGACGAAATTCTGGCAGTGTCAGAAGATTTGGCACAGAATCCTGCAGTGTGACTTCTCCTACGACAACAGTCAAATATCTCGGTTTTTCAAGACAAACTATGACCAAAACGAGAGCTAGAAATTTATTTGTAGCCAGCATTTCAGTCCCGCGTGTAATGCAGCTCACTGTCACCGAACGCGTCATTCATTGATGATATAAAGCTCCGGGTGAGATTTCTTGCGCGTCCGTTTTTAGCGCGCCTAAACTATCGTGCAGTCTGACATTAATGTCAACTGAGATCTTACAGTGTGACATGGCGATCATGTTCGTACAGTCTGACAAGGGACATTCGCAAAGGATTTTGAAAAATCGCACAGTGTGCAGGACCCATATCAGCTAGAATTCTGACCCTCAAAGACCTGTTAGTCTGGCTTTAAAATGTCCACCGCCACTCCATTTATGATCCTAAATTAGATGCACCTGTTTGAGGTTGTTAGCTGCATAAAGACAAAGACAATGGAAGAAGCTAAACATGACTGTCAGTCTCCCTCAGACTGGGGCTCCATGCAAGATCTCACCTCGTGGGGTCTCAATGATCCCAACAAAGGTGAGAAATCAGCCCAGAACTACACGGGAGGAGCTGGTCAATGACCTGAAAAGAGCTGAGACCACCATTTCCAAGGTTACTGTTGCACACTAAGATGTCATGGTTTGAAATCATGCATGGCACAGAGGGTTCCCCTTCTTAAACCAGAACATGTCCAGACCCATCTTAAGTTTGCCAATAACCATGTGGATGATCCAGAGGAGTCATGGGAGAAAGTCATGTGGTCAGATGATACAGCTGAGTCATAATTCCACTAAACGTGTTTGGAGGAAGAAGAATGATGAGTACCATCCCAAGAATACTATCCCTACTGTGAAGCATGGGGGGTGTAGCATCATGCTTTGGGAGTGTTTTTCTGCACATGGGACAGGGCGACTGCACTGTATTAAGGAGAGGATGACCGGGGCCATGTATTGCGAGATTTTGGGGAACAACCTCCTTCCCTCAGTTAGAGAATGAAGATAGGTCGAGGCTGGGTCTTCCAACATGACAATGACCCGAAACACACAGTCAGGATAACCAAGTAGTGGCTCTGTAAGAAGCATATCGAGGTTCTGGCGTGGCCTAGCCAGTCTCCACAACCAACAGATAATTTGCTCAAACTCCGTGTTTCTCAGTGACAGGCCAGAAACCTGACTGATCTAGAGAAGATCTGTGTGGAGGAGAGGCACAAAATCCCTCCTGCAGTGTGTGCAAACCTAGTGAAAAACTACAGGAAACGTTTGACCTCTGTAATTGCAAACAATGGTTACTGTACCAAATATAAACATTGATTTTCTCAGGTGTTCAAATACTTATTTGCAGCTGTATCATACAAATAAATAATCAAAAATTATGTCTCTCACAGTGGACATGCAATGACAAATTCAAACCCCTCCATGATTTCTAAGTGGGAGAAATAGCACAATGTTCAAATACTTATTTTCCTCACTGTATAGCATACTTTTTAACCATGCAGCAAGCATTTTCAAAAATGTTGAAAAATTACTTTTTAAACCATTTAACTGATAAGATGAATTGGTCAAAATTCATTGAGTTCACGGATTATTGCACTTAATAACTAATTAACATCATGTATTTTATTTTCTCATTTATGCATGTTTCTTTATTACTCTGTCAATAACTTCAAATAGTACTGTGCTATGCAGAAATATTTACATATCGTGATATCAACGATTTAGCAAAATCTCTAACAGTAGCCCCTTTACTGTGTTGTCAATATAAATCCATCCACCATCCCTACACTTTAAAAAAATATTTAGAAAAAAAGTTACCTGGTTGCCTTAAAATTTTGAGTTCACTGAAATTAAATTTTTGAGTTAATACAATGACAATTTTTTGAGATTCGACAACCTTTATTAAAATATTATTAAAAGATTTTGTAAGCATATTGGGTAATTGTGTGTTTTATTTCTGATGATGCAGTGAAACATGCGTAATAGTGCTATTTTCATGATTTATCAAATTTTTTATGTGGTTTAGATAAAATAATATTTTGAGTTTCTATTTATTAAACAAATGTCTTTCATTGTATCAACTCAAATTTTTTATTTCAATAAACTCCAAATTTTAAGGCAACCAGGTTACTTACTTTTTTTAAGTTAAACCAACAAAAACCAACAATAATTTTTTACAGTGTATAGCCAAGTCTTGTTTTATATTATGAACAGATCTTTTAGTCTTTTATTCAAATATAAGCATGATGCTCAAAGTTCATAGCATCATGTATGAACACATAAGTTTTTGTGGAAGCTCAATTGTGTTTATAAGTTTTCGAATGACATAAGGGCATGTCAATTCTTGGGTGAACTATTTCTTTAACCTCTTTATCAACCATATTTTCCTTTCTGGCCTTTCATAGCTGCCCAACGGCAGCTGCCAGAGAGTCGGAAAAGGACAGTGGATGGGAAGATGAGACGTAGAGGAGATCGGTGGGAGCATTAGATCATCAATCACTGCTGCCTAGTGATCTCTGAATGCGTGGCTTGTTGTGCATCCTCTCGCTGTCACCGGCAAATGGTTGGCCTTTTCTAAATAACTACCACGTTGCAAACCAGCACTCCGTATAAGGAAAAATATCTCAGATGCTCCTTCGCATCCCAGGTGAATGCCCTGGTGCCGTTTTAAGGCGTTGGGGATGGGTGATAGTGGCATGATGGACGGGAGCGAGGCATTACGGGACAGCGGGGTGCGCGGCAGAGGTGGTGCATGCGGGTTGGGCTGTCAGATGGGAGGCCTGAAGCCACGGCTGCCCAGGATGTGATGCCTGGCTGTGGGCCAAGGTCAGCTAGCTGGGGCTCCAGTCTGTTCACAGTCCACTAATCACACGCGTACAGAGAGGGAGAAGGAGGGAGAGAGTCACTCTTGTGAAAAAGAGCCTGCTTAAAATGGTTCACACTTTCCGTGCGAGAGAACAAGGGAAGCATTAGTCGATAGGATTCTGTGTTCTTTGCAGGTAACACATAAATACAGAAAAGCCGTAGCCTCTATTTAGTTATCTGATAGGAGATCTGAGTGCAGCAAGACTGTGAAAAAGTAATGTGATGGATGAAGACGCAGATTAAATCTTTAGCAGGCACTTCAAACCGGCTGCAGATCTATTGAAGCTCTTGTGGCTTTTTAAGGGTAAACCACAAAAGACTGTGTTATAGATTCTCTGGATAAGATCAAACCTCAGACATTAGCTTTTTACCTTTGTTGTTGGCCATGAGCAATGGACACTGCTGCGATTCAATTAATATCAAGAATTAAGTCTGGACAATAACTTGTGAGTGTTACAGCTGGAATACACTACACAACTTTTAAAATCTCTTCCCATTTTTGTCATCATACACTTGGAAGCGTTGTAAATGGTTACAGAACAACTTAGTCTGTTTACACTAGTGAATTTTCATTTTAACACAGCGGTTTAAAATGAAAATGATCCTCGTCCATACTGGTGTTTCCATTGCGTTTCAGAGGATCTCCGTCCATACTACATGATCGAAAACGCTGAAAATTTCACATGACCATTCATGCACACTGGGCATGCGCATACAAGTGTAAGACGTTGCCAATTGCTCTAATAATAGCTTGCCTCTTGCGCATGTAGAGAGCTGCAGTATTATAAAAATACAGAGTTGAACTGCACAATGGCAGCTAAAATTGAACAACGCATCAATTCTACACGAACTTCAAGTGCTGTGATTGGTCTGCTAGATACCCCCCACCCCCATAAAAAAAAAAATCTGCGATAGGAGTGTGTGTGTGTGTGTCTAGAAATTGGATACTAGCTTCATCCTTTCATCTGCTATATAACACAACATCTTGTAGTCCCGAGAGCCTTTATGTTAGTTAGTCAGAGCTTCTGGGTTCCATTGTACAGTTTTTTTTTCTTATTAAAACCAAATATATTAATCAGTGATTGCATATCAAGAGCAGGGACACATTTCACACGGCCATAAGCACTCTATATGATTTCAAAAACACATTCCAGTGCCAGATCGCCTCTTATTGAATTCTGCTCAACTAGAGATGCTTAATTTGTATTAGCTACAACAACTCAAGCGGCAAGAAAAGTCGCTATCAATTTGCCACCATCACTGCTACCGCTACTCCGACAGTGTACACAACAAGCTGCTTCTTTTTGGGCTTTGGCCTTGATACTGTGGGTTACACTGTCAAAATGCCCATAGACACTGACATGGACAATGACGCAAACGTATAAATGAAAACCAACGCGCAACAACCTACAGTGTAGAGGCTACGGGATAGGTTTGACGCAGAAGTATAATTGAGCATTAAAGGGATAGTTTATCCCAAAATTAAAATGACCCCATGATTTACTCACCCTCAAGCCACCCTAGGTGTATATGATATTTTTCTTTCAGACGAATACAATCAAAATAGTTTATAACGTGTTAGAAATGTATATTTTTCTTACAAAAGCCCATCAATCTGCTTCAGAAGGTCTTTATTAACCCCGGGAGCCGTGTGGATTACTTTTATAATGGATGGATGCACTTTTTTGGTCTTCAAATTTTGGGCTACCATTATAAAGATTGGAAGAGCTTACATTTTTTATATAATTCTGATTGTATTCATCTAATAATAATAATAATACCTTTTTTTGTAACCCACTTTTTTTTTTTTTACTGAAAGATGAATGTCATATACACCCATGGCTTGAGAAGAAATGATTATTTTTTTTAGGTGAACTATCCCTTTAACTGTAGCCCTAATGTACACAGGGCCTTAATGACTCAGGGTCACACACTACCAGACTTTTTAAGTCATTCTGAACACAACAAACTCGCACAGAAACATGTAGTTTGTTGCTAGGAGACGTGTGACAAATGAAAACAATATGTGTTTTAAAATCGGCTCAGTAGTCTGTGCTCATCATAAACTTACAACAACTAGCACAGACATGTCCAGACAAAAAATCTGAACAAAATTCTGGGCAAAAGTTATTGGTGTAGTCCAGGCTTAAAACTCTATAACTGTTTAACACAAATACTTTGTGATTTTAATTCAGTTTGAACTGAAGACATCTGCGTTTTTCTTACACACTCGCTGTAAAAAATTATGGAGCAAATTAAATGATGGTTTTCAGGCTAACTCTAGGGTCTGTGAGAAATCCAATCCTGTCCAGATAGGAACGTCTATGATTACCATATACCATTTTTATATAATCTTTTACTCATTTAATTTGACCTTTGTCAAAAACTATAACTAAACAAAAATGTCTTGTTGCGCTGACTGGTGCACATTCATTATGCATTGTATGGGAGTAAAACAACAGTTGGTGGTCTGAGTACAGCTGAAATGCAATCTGATGTAAAAAGCACATTTGAAATCAATCCGGAGATGATCATGAACAGTTCAGTATGGACATTATATACAAAAATTATCTTACTTTTATTACATTCCCTTGAGGACCTTCCCTTAATTATATACACTACCATTAAAGGGTTTGGGGTCAGTAAGTTGTTAATGTTTCTGGAATGACTGCACTCATTTAATCTAAAATTAGCAGTAAAAACAGTAATATTGTGATTATTGTATTATTATATTATTACAATTTAACTGTTTTCTATGTGAAAATATGTTAAAATTGAATTTATTCCTGTGGTGGCAAAGCTGAATTTACTCCAGTGTTCAACTCCAGTTTTACTTTAGCATCATTACTCCAGACTTCAGTGTCACATGATCTTCAGAAATCATTCTAATATGATGATTTGCTGCTCAAGAAACTTAAAGGAGCACTAGGTAACTTTTCAACCTTCATAATATATTTTTTAAGTCTCTTGTGATGAAAAATCGACTTACAATAGGTTGAATGACACGTCTGCCATAGCCTGATGGGGTCTGTATCGTTTTTAATCGTACTTTTAAACTTCGGGTTTCGGGTAGTAACCCGAGAACAAAAAGAACTACAAAATTCGACTGCTTTACGGCATATACGTCACTTCCACCAACACACACACTTCCTTACATTCGGACGTGTGAGCCCAACTTTGTTCGTCGGATAATATAGTCATGTCCGAAGCAGCACAGATAAATAAGAAAGAAAAGGTTTTGTTGGAGGAAAGCAATAAGAGGAAACAAATAAATGATGGGATTAAAGGCAGGACGAGGATCAACATGTGACCAGCGTTTGCTCGTCGGCGTGAGCTGAAGGAGGCGTGCCCGACCGATGCTGTCATGCTTGTTACGGTGAGCTACCACTCAAACATTGAACTGAAGTATCATATAGATTCTGTAAAACGGTAACCAATAGACTACTATAATGACGCTGGCTTGTAAACGTGAGCATCGTGATTATTTGGCGTTTGAAAAAAATAAAACCCATGAAATTATATTCATATGACATGCTGAAGCATATGCCACTGACTGTAACGTTACCTGGGATGAAGAACTCTTGCAGTGTTGGTGCTGCACCAACCCGCGGCGCCACTTTTATGAAGTTATTTGGCCCGCACCGCACCACTGTATATATTTTTACAACCCGCCCCGCACCCGCGACCATTAAATAGACATACGGGGTCCGCGGGTTATGAGACGACCCACGCATCACTAGTTCAGGGCTATCAGGGTTGTCATGTCAACAAATGCACGCGCGATGGCATCCCCTGTTGTAGGATGACAGATCTTACGACAGTAGTTGAGGACATTATTTTTTCCAAACTGTAGGGGGACCCCGAGAGCAAAAGTAGCCAAGTGCTGCTTTAAATTAATTATTATTATCAATGATCAAAATGTTTGGATGAAACCATGATATCGATTTTTATATATTCCTACTGAATATAAACAAATGGTGGTGTACATAATGAATATCCCACATTTAGTGTTGTTTATTTTTGACAGGTGTTGTGATGCATGTACATGATAAAATAACAGATGAACTCTGATGTAATAATGTTGAACTAATCCTCTCTGAATAGTGCCAAACTTATTTTTAGAGGAAACCTCACCATTTTCTGGCCTAACATGTAGCTTGCAGCCCTAGACATGGATTCATCACCATAAGGGGTAAAGTTATGGCCAATTACGCAAATAAGTGCAGCAAATTTTCTTTGCTGAAGGCACTGGTTTGGAAATTATGATGATTATATTGTAGGTTAAATAGGAAATGAAAAACACTTATGTTACTTTCTCTTTGGAAACCCAAGCACTCAAACACATATAGAATTTTAGTATAGTTAGTTTAACACTGTGTGTGTGTGTGTGTGTGTGTGTGTGTGTGTGTGTGTGTGTGTGTGTGTGTGTGTGTGTGTGTGTGTGTGTGTGTGTGTGTGTGCGTGTGTGTGTGTGTGTAAACAGCTGTCTGCTGATCCCATCCCCAGCAATGTCACAATCACTAATTTCCATTCACCTAGAGCAAAGATATCTCATGCGTCTCCGTCTTATAATTCAAATCAGGCCACGGGCGCAGTCGTCGCCTATAGAAGTGCTGAGGGGAAGGGCATCGGAAATAAACAAGACAATGTGGTGTGAGAGCCTCTGACATTTGACTGATTTCTGATAGGAAGTGACAGGAGATTGACATGAAATGAAATTCATACAGGGCACCCTGAACACACCACCGTGGAAAAGACAAACAAACAAATAGGAAGCGAGAGATCTTCACACTCTGCACTGGGGTTGCACCGCAAAATAAAAATCACACAACCATGGCTGATTTTTCTTTTCCTTCTTATTTTGATGAGGTGAATTTCATTTGCATGCATGAAAATCAATCTGAGCTTATGGTATGTCTGAAATGCATCAATGCTTCCTGCACCAACTGTGTTCAGCCACACATGTCGAGCATGGAAAAACTTCAACCATTTGTTATTTGTCATGAATACTACTAATACAATCATGACATCAAGTAGGCTGCAAGTGCACTTTCATCTGTCTCTTCTAACAAACCGAATAAACAAAATAATTTCCTTCTTTGATTTTGCAGGACAAAAAAATATATTTTCTTTGGTGTGTTCTTTGAGTGGAGCAGCTGCTCTGTAACGCTTCTCAATAGTCAATAAGAAAAAATAGAGAACATTTACAGAATGTCACAAAGGAAATGGGATGGGAAAGGAAAAAAGAACTTAGTTTTACTTTTCTTTCAAATTTTTGGGCATCTCTCTCAGGCAACTTTCTGTTGTAAAACTGCTGTTGACTAAGGTTTCATATCAGTCGACATCGATACATGTCAAATCTTTAGTTTAAAGTTTAAAGGCAGATTTTTGCTCCTGAGTAAAAGTTGTAGAAACCAGACAGTTAATTGTGGTTTTAAATGTTGTTGTCAAAAAAAAAAAAAAAACATTTGTGAACATTTCACAAATCTAAAGGTAGAATATCAAAACATTTATATTGGTAAAATATTTTTCCAACAACTAAATATACATGAGTAAACTTAAATAAATAAATAAATATCTTAATAGAAAAATATTTCTTAGTTTCTGCATGCTAATAAGTGATAATATTTCAAATTCTGTTTGTGTTGACTGACTTTCAAGATGCGTATCTTCAGCACAGGCAGCCATATTAAGAAAATGACGTTATGTCTCTTAGAAATGCACATTTGACTGTAGCTTGAGTTGAGAGTTGTTGACAACCTCATTTTGATTTGACAACCTCATTCTTTTTTGTAAAATGTAAATATTCTGACTTTGAGACAGGACTATACTTTTATTAAAATGAACCTTTCTTCATTTAGATCATTATAACTATATGTTAAACCTCACTATTATGGTAACTGTGGGTAATGGTATCTGTAATGAAAAACAGTAGTCTAAATACATTGAGTATAAAGACAAAGGCACAAATGCTAAAGATTAATAACAAAACAAAAAAAGAGTTATATTACTCATTTAATACATGTGTACATTAATAATATAATAAAATTTGATATGAATATCACACATTTCTGCAACAATACCATGATGCATTTAGCGTTACTACAGTAAATCCATGGTAAATGAGGGTGATTTGTCAATTGAAAAGCATTCTAACGTTAAATCTAATCTTAAGTTGTTAAGTAAAAATAAAAGTTACCTTAAAATTTACAGTAAAAAATGTTTCCATACGCAAAACATCCTCACATTTGATTATATTTCATATGTAAAGTGAGTACATTACCAACATAATCATAGAGAAGTGGTGCCTTTCTAAATTTATTTAGGAGTAAATGGACTCATCTCTCAATAGTGATTTCATGGTATTAGAGAATCATGTAAGCAAACCAGATACTAATGTTTTGTTTTGTTGAGGACAGATAATTCTGAATTGGACAAATGGAAATGCACAGTAGTAATGTCATCGCATTAGCTATCTGTGTGTATGTGTGTGTATCAGGACACCAATGTGTATAATGACATGGGTATGACACAGGTTTTACAAGGAGAGGGTAAAATATGAGGACATTACCCATGTCCCCATTTTTCAAAATACTTATTAATCATACATGATGAGTTTTTTGCTGATCTGCATGTTTCCTGTGATGGGTAGGTTAAGGGCAGTGATAGAAAATATGGTTTGTACGGTATAAAAAACATTATGCCTATGGAATGTCCCCACATTTCACAAAAACAAACGTGTGTGTGTGTGTGTGTCTAGGGCGAGTGAATTGAGGTGAGCGAGGCGAGGCAAGACCGGTCTTACCCTAGAGGACTCATAGGACGGGCTGGACTGGCCACCTGAGGCCCATGATGCTTGGCTTGTCCTCTCATCCATACCTGTCCAAAACACAGATTCACAACTCCATCAATGCCCACCCAATACAACCTTAACACAGCGACAACCACAGACAGAGTACAATAAAAAATATTCTTCATCAGGTTGCTTTAAAATAAATAGAAATAAATTATTTTTGTATTATTATTTGGGCTGTTAATTTATCAATATTTGTATATATTATATAAAATAATAATGCAATAAGAACTAAATCAATCATGTATGATGCACATCTTTGTGAACGGAAGTTAGAAACGGTGAACTGGGAGGGGGTGATGTAGCTGTCACTTTAGTTGATAAATGGAGAGTTTCTAAGGTATTTTTAGAAAGTAAAAACATGCCTCAAAAATGGTGTTCTTTGCACTCCAAATAAGCAAATTTCTACCAAACAATTTGATCAAAAGCTAAATATACATTGTGAGACTACTAAATTCGAAAATTAGAACATGTTGTTAAATGCTATTTAAATTAAATACATTTAAAGGAACCGTATGAAAGAAATGTATTTCAATTAATCATAAAAAGGCCCTGATATGTCACTAGACATTAAGAAACCATGTTCATTTCAAATACTTAATATATCACTGACAACAGTAGTCCGGCCAGGATATTGTCATTTAAAAGTTGTTGTTGCAGCCCTCAACTGATGTTGACATGTTCTGTTTTGAAGCTCCGCCCTCCACCTCCACCTTTTTTTTGGGGATCTGTACTTTACCTGAATATATTTATTTGCATCTATTTTTACTCTTACTCCACTACAATATTAAAGGCAAAGTTTATTTTTTACTCCAATACATTTCCCCATGCCCGTTCCAAGTATTTATTACACTTGATTTCCAAACCGGTCTGGTCGGGCATGGATGATCCAGTCGGGTATAGACTTGGAAAAGCTGACAAGCCATGTTTGCCACACTAACGTTAGCTCAGTGTTTACCAAACGTTTTTATAATTCTTACTATAAAAAACATTGGTAACACATTACAATACAGGTGTGCTAATATGCATTAAATCATGCCTCATGATTAATAGATTAAGTAATACATGAATTGCTATTAATTAAATATGACATCATTAATTCCCATATAACATATTACATTAACTAATAATGTAAATTCACGGATTCAAAGCCATGCATTCCGACTCTCAGATGTCTGTTTAATTAATCATTAATTATAACAATTTGCAAATTATAGTATGACTTTACTTGTTGAGGCACATGACTATTAACTAATTGTTACGTAATATGTCATTGTGGTTATGGCTTTTGAATTAATTTTTAATTAGTTAATAGTATCTTGCTCATCATCTGTTTGACGCAGCTAATGTTATGGAACATGTCTATTTTAAGTTTAACCCCTATACTGCGTTAAGGTGCTTCATTGTCTCTTATTAATTGCAAATCTAACAAATTCTTAATTGCAGTTTATAATCTTATCATTTGTTTAATTAAAGCATTGCATATCAGTCCCAAAATTGCATTATTGATATTTACAGTTAATTTGAATATTTACTTTTTACTTTCGGTACTTGAGTACGTTTTAAATCTGATACTTTTGTACTTTTACTCAAGTGATGTTTGAATGGAGGACTTTCTACTTTTACTGGAGTATTTTTTTATTTAGGTATATATACTTTCACTCGAGTATAACTTTTGAGTACTTTTACCACCTCTGCTTCCAAGTATAAATCTAATGAATCATGTCGATAATAAAACACTAGAGAACAACACACTTGGTGAAAGGGCTAAAAGTGCAGCTGTATTCTGCTGCATTTCAGTGGAACTAAATTATCTCATGTATTATTTACTAATGCATTCACTGACTGACAATTAAATTGCATGATTTTATAAAATGAAAATGGGGGAGGGGTCCGTATTTGCTGTCATCATTCTCTGAAAACGCTTTCCAGGGCCAGTGGTTGACACTATAGTACACGTGAGGAGTGGAAATGTTGAGCTCATGGCGAGTGGTCGTGTCCAGCACGGCTCTCTTGGCAGGACTAAAGAAAGAGTGCAGCGGAGCCGTTAATCCCCTACACTTCCATTCAAACGCTGCACTTTACAAGCCGGCCATGGCGCGTCATTTATTTTGCTTCGCATAAATCACTTTCAAAAATGCATGGCTCCCTTTCCCGTGCTGACGAGCCTGTGCCGGTGCAGCCGGGCCGCTCGGAGTTGTCAGTGATGTATTGCCGAAGCTCATCAAAATAGCTGAGCGCTGAAAGTTTGATAAACCTCATATTTTACAATGCCTCACGTTCCAAAAGACAGCCCCAGAAAACACAGAAACGAATAAATAAATAAAAACGTAAAGTTGACGCAATTGACTTGATTCAACATCTGGTACGTGATGAACAAAAACAATATCTGGCTTTGAAAATTACATTTCGCTGAGGCTGCTGGGTAAAGATATATGATTGCTGGCTTCTTCAGGCTGTTTGAGCCAATATTGTTGTGCAGGTAACAACATTCCGCTCTTCAGTCTCATGTATGAGGCTCAAAATTGCAGAGGAAGAAAACATCAATATCTCTCCACACTATTGATAATCCATGTTTGTCATTTCAAAAATTCTTTTTTATCTGATTCCAGCCCCATTATAGCATCAAATGCAAGTAAACAATCAAGGGGGGAATTATGGCGGTCTTAAACACTAACGCTGAGCAGAGGGTATAAAAAAGCATATCAAATGAATATAGTGTTATTTTCATAATAATGTTGACCATATGCAAAACTGTAAGTGATCCTTGTACTGCATGGCTGAGCATGATATAAACTGAAATCACTATCAACTGAACATTTGCATACAGTGAACAAACAATTTACACTCAGAGAGAAAGTTTGGTTACATCTGTGCATGCATACTTCACTTTCTTTCTTATCCATTCATCCCATTTTTCATCTATCCATTTTTTTTCCATCCATCCATCCATCCATCCATCCATCACCAACCTTTGGTCAGTCCAATCATCTTTTATCTCTTTCCTTACATCCATCCATTCATGCACCCTTCCTGCATTTTCTCTTTCATTCTTTTCATTTATCCACTCATCTTTCTTTTTTATATCAATCCTTCCTTAACAATCTATCTACCTATAATCCATCAATCTTTTTTGTTCCTAACCATCATCTTTCTTTTCTTTCTTTCTTTCTTTCTTTCTTTCTTTCTTTCTTTCTTTCTTTCTTTCTTTCTTTCTTTCTTTCTTTCTTTCTTTCTTTCTTTCTATGCATCATTCCTTCTCTCTTTTCATGTCTGTTTGAATGCACCCAACTTAATTTTTGTCTATTAATGTCCATACCATTCCACATCCATCTATCCTTTCTTCTTTCCACTCATCAATCCTTCAATCTGTCCATTTTTTTCCAATCCATCCATCCACCCATCTTTTTTATATCCACCATTTATTATTTCTATCCTCCATTCATTTCTTTTAATTATATATTGTTCCTTATTTTATTCTTTAACTTTCTTTCAATTCACCATCCTTTTTTCTCTTTATATCATCCTTTCTTCTTTTTCTTTCCCTTTATTCCAAACCTTTTTCCATCATCTATCTTTCTATCCAATATATTTTCATACACAATTTCTGCCCTCACATGATTAAAACAGGCGAATAAATAGCTTCAAGTAAAAAAAAGGCAAGAGAGTTGCTCTTTTCCCTAACACAAGGTCTAAACACATAATCAGTGTGTGTGTGTGTGTGTGTGTGTGTGTGTGTGTGTGTGTGTGTGTGTGTGTGTGTGTGTCTGTGTGTGTCTGTGTGTGTGTGTGTGGTCTAATCTAATGCCAGAGACTGTGCATAGACCAGAGTGGTGTGTGTAGCAGAGCAGGTCAGTCGCCACAGGGGCCTTTTAAACTCAGACAGGAGTTTTTCTCTCCTTTAACACAACCCGTAAAAAAATAGGACTGTACTTCAATAAAATAGCATGTTTCTGGATAATGTTTGGTAATATAAAGGAAGATATTACTGACACAATATTAGGTAAACAAAATCATATTTTAGTACACATGTTAAAACTTATAATCAGACCACAAGAAAAAAATTCATAAATAAATGGGAAACAAGAGCAAACATTAGATTATGAGGCAGATATGAGGCAGGGATGTATAATTCATTCAGCGTTGGAGCTGGAATGTGTAAAAGGGGAGACATGTGTTTAGTATTTGCAACAGAGGAAATTACCTCATAGGGAAGTTCCTCTCTGAGGACCATTGAGGAATTTCGTATATATATATTTACAACTATCCATCAGTTTTATTCCTGCAAAAAATGATCAAATCAGCATGTCTAATATAAATCTTAAACAAACAAATAATCTTGCGCATATGAGAAGTGTTAGGTATACCAAACTAACTATGACAGGTTTCATACAGAGAAACAGAAAGTGTGTGTGTGTGAAAGAGAGAGAAACAGCCTCCTCCTTTCTGTGGTTTAGTGTGTTATGAGTCAGCTGCTCAATTTAACCATCTGCCAAATCACTGAGGACCGATGTCATGAGATGTTCTACGTCAAGGTCAGTGATTGAAAAAACTTGCCATTTCCCGAACGGCTAATTTACAACTGCTCTTTTTACTTGAGCCAGTCTAGCAGTGCAGAGCTTCACCTGGCTCTATAGCTTTTCTTAACGGCCATTCATCACTTTTATACCAGTAGTCTGCCCTACAATCCATGTGTGAGAGGTTTATAAAACATACACTCTTCCCAGTCGCCAAGTGTGAAACATTACTGCTGCAGAGCCGGCGGCCAATTCACAGCAGCTCACACAACCAATACGCTCATTTATTCACAATCCCCAGTCCTCAGCTGAACATACAGCACCATTTCCTTTGAATGATTTCCAGAAGGCCAAATATTCAGATATGCCTTTGAACAAAGTGTGTTTTGTTTGCTATCTAGAGAATATGACAGTAAGGATTGTAAAACACCTACACTAATCAAATTGGCTTTTACCCTTTTCAGCTGATACAGAACCCTTCTGTCCTGGAAAAAAAAAGTTATACCTTATTATAATCATGAAATGGAAGTTGGGATTGTCTTTTCTTCTCTATTGTGATGTATGCGAGTGAAATGGCTTCTTGAATGTGGAAAAAATGTACATGACAAATATGATGCGTTTTTCTTCATTCAGTGAGAAATACAGAGACAGTCCCTTCTAATTTGTTAATTTTATATCTTGCATGTAATAATACATGCGATTGTCTTTAGCACACTAACACGTTTCTCGTTATTATCTAACATAGGAACTTAAATACATTAAGTTGGTTCAACAAGACATTATTTGTTGAAATGAACTTGTTTTAGTCTTGCTGTACAAATCTAATCTAATTGCGTGGAAAGTTTTCCTTAATTAAGTTAATTGAACAAACTACTTTTTTGAGTACAAAATCTGCTAGAAGCTACCATCAGATCCTGCTTCATCTTCGAGTCTTCAGCAGGGTATGCACTAATTACACAAGTATAATCAAACTCCAAGTATGCTGGAGCTCTAAAATCAAGGTCTCTGATAGACTCTCAGCTCGCTTTCCCCCAGCATTGCCAGCTATACATGCATCATATAGCTCATCTTTATAATTATTTCTGAGGCGTAATTTTTTATGCTTAATTATGAAAATTAGCTCCAAAATAAATGCAAATTATGCACGCATAGGCATCCCGACCTAACTGCTGTGGATTCTGCGCTCGAGCACGATGCCAAAGAGCATTCATTTACATGCAGCTCCCGTCCAGAGAAGGATTTAAATATGGATTTAACTTGGCACAGGCTCTGCCTTGTGAGCAAATCTTTGTCTTTCCTGCTTTAGCGTCTGGCAGCCGTAAGAGATTCTTCTTTAACATTGTTTTACTTCTGCATTTCCAGACTAATCAAGACTTTTTCTCTAATTTGCTTTCATGGAATTACTGGGGATTTTAAGAGTGTCTTTGTCCTGCATGTCAGCTTTAATGAGGAAAAAAGCATGACGAAAACAGTCAGTAATACATGGCAGTGTTAATAACAAAAAGACTAGTCGAGGGAGCGGTTTTGCATTGGGACAAAACGGCATAGTGGCTATACAGTTAGGAAGGGAGTGCTGGTATTTACAGTAGGCTAAAGTTATACAGATACATGCAAGGATTTAAAACCTATTGGAGGCTAAACGTACAAAATATTTGAAAAGTTTTGCATTATAAAGTGAAGCATGTTGCATAGAGAGACATGTAAGAATGCATAACTACGCTCCTATCCGTATCATGGGTAGGTATAAAAAAAGCATGTTCATTATTAAAAATAAATAAATGTCAAAAGTCAATTAAGTGGTTTAAAATATATTTCCTATTTAAATATTTTTTCTAATATATAAACATTTCTCATTTTTTCATTTGGATATCAGAACAGTTGTATCACCCTGCAATATATTCAATTTTATTTATGTATTTATACAATAATGCTCATCGCGCAAGTGATCTAATCAAGTCATTGTATGTGTGATTTGCTTTTCCATGCATTTCTGAAATAAATAGATTCCTGTCATTAACCCACATGTGCATAAATATTTTTGCTCAGTTATTGGACTCCTATGTTAAGATGTCCTTCATATCAAAAGCATCTACACGATACACGAAATATGCTTAAAGGTGTCATGAACTGGCTTTAAAAATATATATATACTGTTGTCTGAGGTCAACTAATGACGTTCGTGTGGTTTTTACATTCAAAAACATCATAAGTAATAAGTAATAGGCTATTTTCTACACTGGTTTTGAGGCTGTCTTCTGAACACTGGGTTTTGATGGGTGTGCCGCACTGGAGACTTGGAAGTAAACGCCCACGGCTAGGATTGGAGAAGATTTGCATATTTAATGAGCTTCAGCTTTGCTGTCAGTTCAGGGAGAGAAGAGATTGAGGGAGAAGCGGCAACCAGAATGGTTATCTCGATCACAGGGCTCGTAAACCTCTTTATCAAACAAACACAATGATTTATTTCTCATCCATCCGCGATTGATTGGACTATTATTTTTATATTACACATAGTTTACACATAGATTACACCCGCAAGATCGGACGATATAAGCGCGAACCACGCGCACACACTAACACGTTCAGCGCGTGCCGCCCTTCAGATATCAACGAGAGAGAGAGAATAGCAGAACAGGAACAGAATACTAAGAGATTCATCAGCCTGCCGGCCTGCCGAGCCCTGGCCCATACGTGTCAGAGTCCAGCATGCTAAAGGTATGTTCTGTTAGACACGTACACATAAGCAAAAAGATCTATAACAATGCAATACTATCACACATAAAAACACGTTTTACTCACATTGGTGTGTTGCACCATTCCTCCTGTCGGATCCAAATCCAGCATCGACCGGAGATTTGTTTACAAACGATTCCGCAGTGAACTGATGTGAACATGTCTTCCTCACGTGAGCTGGAACTTCATTAAAAATAAAGTTCAACCACTCATTCCTAATATTAGGATCAGAAGGAAGCTTATGCAGCAACTGTGTTCTTGCACAACCAGGAATAGCGCAATATTTTAACCTTCCTCTGCATATTTATTGTTGTTGACCAGCTAGCACAAGCTCTCCATGAGTCGGTGGGCGGGGCTACTGGATTAGATGCGCTGTAGAGGCGGTGTTTCGTGACGCACTGACGTCAGTATGAAGCACAGGACCATTTGCTGCGCCTGGTGTCTATAAAAGCTTTTCTTTGACTAACAAGGAAGTTTTCAGCTCTGAAACTTAGAGGATATTCTTATATTACCATGACCTTTTATATAGCAAAAGCTCAAGGGAAAGTTGATTCCTCAATTCATCACCCCTTTAACAAGGTAACCCGATCTGATCACCCATCACATCAAATGTAGAACATATGAACACAACCTTCACTAAGAGGCAAACATTTCTCTTGGCACAGTCTGGCTCTCTTCTGGATTTTAATTGTTGAACAGGTGTCCACACCCCTCCACAACAGACACACAGTGAGATTAGAAACAAGGGCAATGTACCATTTGTTCCAGAAGCAAGTGGCTCACTTATGTGCTCTGGTAAAGAGGTGGCCAAAAAAAAAAGAAAAGAAACACATTCATTACTTCAATTGACCATTGCCTGCCACTGCTGCGAAAACAAGCGCCATGACTTGACATCACAAAGCCCAAGGTTTGAGTCGTTCAGTGAAATTTGTTTTATGCCAAATTGCCACGGAAACCAAACATTCCCCTTACAGGCCAGACGGCCACAGCATCGGGGTTCAGCGGCGAAGCTGCAATTGTGGGGAGGAAGCACAGAGCAGACAAATGATGACTGAGCTATGCTCTGGAGAAACAGATGACCACTCAGTGTGCTGAGTGGTATCACGGTTCATACCGAATACCAGTGTTTATTTTTGTTATGATATGAATTTTGATGATACTGGTAAATACCGTTGGCAATACCAGTATTTGTCGCTTAAACAACTTTCGGAATGCGGCGCAGCACGGCGCTGTTTGAGAGGGGTCCCGTTTCACTGTAGTGAAGACACAGCTGAGATCGCATTACAGACTATGGCTGAATCCCAAATCGCCCCATAAATCCTTAAATAGCGCATTAATTGAAGGGACAGCCATTTATAGTGGTGTCCAAAACCATAGTGGACATTATTGAGTGCACTCATTCAATTCCACATTGCACCACATCTCACTCACTCGTTTTCATTCCCTCATTCAAGAGAACTATATTAGTGGATAACATAGGGTATTAGCAATTGAGGATATAGGGGAGATTTCGGATTCAGCCCTTGATTACTGCAGAGAATTCAAACAACACGCGCCACATGCATGAGAGCAGTTTCTGTGCAGGGAGCTGCGATGAGATTAACAACAGTTACCACACTGATTTTTATTCTTTCTGTGTTAAACTGAAGTGTGTCGTTTGTTTAGAGACTATAATGCTCTTAAATATAATGAAAATATCCTTACACCTTTTTAATTTTCTTCCGTGTTTTTCTCCCTCGTTTTGACAATTTGTTGTTATATAGGGTTAGATTTTTAAAATGCTTAAAACAGTTTTTTTCTCTCCGTGGTGATGTAATTCATGTGTCTGTAATGAGTGTGTTGCAGGTCTGTGTTTATTGGTTGTCTCTCCACAGCAACATTTTGTGGAGCTTTGCAAACCTACAATATTCACTCAGCACGTAGTAAAGTAAATTAAGGCATTCTAGTCAATCTACTGCAGTATTTCCTCTCTCAATCAGTAAAAAAAAATTGTGGTTAACACCCGGTCATGCATAGATGAAAAAAATACTGTCATATACAGCGAAACCAGTATAATTGAGAAAAATTGAGAAAAATACAGTGATTTTTTGTCCATACCGCCCAGCACTACCGCTCAGCTGACATTAGTGACTGATACCACACAACATTATAACACTTACTCATCTGAAATAAGAAACCAACCAACGGGTGCCACAACTAGGAGGTGGCTGGCTAGAAAAATACTCAGAGGAAAACAAAACAATTATACAACCTCAGAGCTTGGTAAATCTCCAAAACCTTGATATGCAAAATGACATGGGTGTAGATTTGGCTATGAACGGATGGCATATATCCACCGTCTGATTTGTATTGTGGAAATTCAGCTAACAATTAGATCAGAGATCTGATTACACCAGGGGTTTCTTCAGAAACTAATACAGTGCAGAGACAACTTTATGCTGCTTTAAATATAAACATTTGGGAGTAAAAAAAGGGAGAGCAGGGAATTTAGTACTTTAATCTGGGAAGAAATACTAAACCATAATAATGAGTTTAGAATTTAGCCAAACTATTACCACCCTATTATACTGTATCTAATAAGGGGAGGAGACTTGAGAACAACTGAGAAATTCATTAACTGTAATATTTTAAGATGTTTAATAAATTAATTGTAATATATTAACATATCTATGATGTGATTATTGCTGAGAAACCCACACAAACTTTGGGGAAATTACCTGGGTATCTGCGGGACAGATTTATTAGAGAGAATTTAGCTAGCCAACTGATGATAGTAGAATCGTCTAATAGAGCCACGTGTTCATATGTTTTCATATATATATATATATATATATATATATATATATATATATATATATATATATATATATATATGCTTGTACGCTGTACACTTTCAATGTTTGCTTTCAACAAACATTTTCAGATTAAAAAAAAATATATACAGAATTACCAAAACTGCAAGCTATAACAGGATAGGTGTGTTGGTTGGTATAGTGGGAAAAGACGATGTGTAAAGACCAAGCGGAAACCTCCCCTAGTTTCTCTTGAAGCCAGTACGGAAGTGAATTAAACTTCAATTCATTGACTTGCCACTAGGGACAGGCTCCAAAAGGAAGCAGAATCTCATTGAGCCTCATGTTATAATGCCCAACTTTACAGCAGAAAAAAAAAAAGTTTAATGCCTGGTTCAAATTGTGTTTTTTTATACAGCTAATTTTGCGCTTCATTACAACTGTCAAGGTGGTGATTTATATTTATTTATAACTCATTTGTTTACCTTATATAAAGCCTTCAAATTCAGAATAATTAAGGGCATGGCCACTTTGAGTGGCAGGTAGATAGCCATTTGTTGGGTCAAATATGGACTAACCCAGCAGTTGGGTTGTTTTTACCCGGCAATTGGGTTGTCTTAAGCAAATATTTAACCCAACCACAGGATTAAAACAACCCAATCGCTGGGTTAAAACAACCCAGTTGCTGGGTTAGTCCATCTTTGACCCAACATTGGGTTAAAACAACCCAGCATTTTTTAGAGTGTAACATCACGGACACTACATCACATTTTTTTTTTACAGTCTATGGTAAAGACAAATCAGACACTGTTTTACTGCTGGAACACGCATTGAATGTTTGATTGTGTAGATTGACAGGTTTACCTACCATAGAATAGGAGCGCTTAGCTAAAATTTAGCTGGAAGATCCATCCTCAAACAGGATTTTCTTGCTTATTTTTTCTGTTTATTCTATGTACTTGTGCCATTTACACATAGGTATTATTATGTTCATTAAAATCTATTGTTTGGAAGGTTATTTAGATGTTTGGTTAATTAAGTTTTGAAATAAATAGTTAGCCTACCTTATCCATTGCATGGCTTAAAGACATTAATACATTTAGAAAACCTAAATTCGGCATGCTCCCTTTATGATGATCTTGGTTTAATTGACCATTGATAAGTTTTATCTATTTATCTCTCAAGTACATAACCAGCCAGTGTTTAAAATAATCTCCTTTCCTTAGCCCCATTTACAACATTAAGCTAGTAATAATACGTGATGTAATTTGAATGGTACTGGTAGGTTTCCGCAGGAAATACGAGCTTGCGTCATTATGTGAAGTCTGTATACATAAAGAAGGAGTCCTGGCTAGAAGGCTATGGCCCCGTCCACACGAAGCCAGCGCTTTCCCAATCCGATCTTTTTTTTTCCTCCTTCGTTTCAAGAAATATCTGCGTCCACACGAGATTACCAAAACTGACTAAAAACGGTGTAGTTTGCATGCCAGGCCAGTGTGTGGCGCTGTAATTCTGCCACAGAAATACACTAAAAACTGAGAAGAAGAGTTGTGGCTAGCAGGGGTATAGAAGTGGTCGGAGGTGAGGCAAAATCTCACAATAAAATAACAATAAATACATTTGCTACTTAACAGATGTGTTTTATTAATGCCTACACCTACCCCAACCCAAAACATACATACCCATACAATTATGCAGATACGTTGATTAAATAACGCGATATTGATGTGCGCATGCCCAGTGCCCGTAGTTGTATCCCTTAACTCTTCACCGTGCTTGACGTAGTGTGATGACATCACCGTTTCAGAAAATATACGGATTCGCTGTACACATGAAAACGGAAGATGATCATTTTCAGATTTACCCACTTTGGGACCCGGTTCCAGAAAATATCGGATTCATGCTTCTAAAACGCCGGATCCGTGTGGACGAAACGCTTGATCCGGTACAAAATGTATACGTATACAGCTAAACGCGTCTCCGTGTGGACGGGGCCTATATTGCATGTGAGGATGCTGCAGGTAACAGATCAGTTATAGCCTTTTCTCACAGCAGCTGGAATAATTCAATTTTTTGATGGCAGATTGTAATCCAGAGAGGTCCAAATGACAATCATCAGTGACTGGAGATTCACTTTTTTTAAGAATATTATTTTTTTAAAATCATTTTCTAAAACAAAATGTTGTTTAATAATTGTACACACAACTTTAATTGTGTCCTAAACATTTTGTGATTTTTTTTTTTATTTCTACCTGATTTCTGCTCCCCTTTGCCACTCTAATGTGTTTGATTTATATAGTTCTTTTCAAGGCACTCAAAGCGCTTTACATAGAAGGGGGGAATCTCCTCAACCACCACCAATGTGCAGCACCCACCTGGATGGTGCGACGGCAGCCATATTGCGCCAGAACGCTCACCACACACCAGCTGATTGGTGGAGAGGAGACCTAGTGATGAAGCCAATCAGGATAGGGGGATGATTAGGAGGCCACTCTCACTGCATGAATCCGCTTGTTAAGTCGTGACGTAAGGAATGGCGTTTCTGGCTCCAAGCCTCAACTCATTTCACTTGAGAATGCCATCAACGCCCGTTTATGAGCGCAATTTTTTTGAAATTTTGAAATTTGGAAAATTGAACCATTTGGAACAATGGTTACTCCATTGTTGTTCTGTATAACGTTACACTATTCTGACTCTGACGTGCAAAACCGTTTTGCTTGCTACCTCTAAGGTCTAGTCACATACAATAGTCCTTAAACCGAATCATGTCCTCATAAACTGCACACAAAGGCCCCTAAATACAGTACATACCACAGAGACGGACATCCTGATGTTGCCGTTTCTCCTGTTCAATTTATTTCTGCCTCAGATTTGATTGTGGATCATTATCTGTATTAGCTGAGATAGATGGGCTTCTCCACGCTTGAGGACGTCACCGCTTTGTTTGCACTCGTCATTCTTTAGCTCCGCCCACACGATACGCCTCCAGGCGCTCGTTTTTTTCCGGAAAGACTCGGAAAAAGACCCATAGTACAGCCCATATTTCTTTTATAAATATGATAAAACTAAAGACTTTTCGGAGATATGAAGGATGCAATACTACTCTATAGGTACTCAAGATTGACATGAGATTGACTGAAACTGAAAGTGTTTCACCCCCCCTTTAATAAAACTAACTTTAACATATTTTACTTTTAATTTTAAAATTGAATTAAAGTTATAAATGTATAAAGAGCACACCAAATAGATACGCAGTGCCAGGAGATCAGGTTGTCTGATCTCAGAAAAGATCTCACTGGTGTCGCTACAGCAAGCTTTATGTGTGTGCTGGGGTGTTTAATTTATACTTGAAATGCTCATTATTATGGTTTAGTATTTATCGATTAATGGCTTAAAGTCAACTAGGCAGTAGGCAGCCCTAGTCTATTCACATGTGCGTCTGTATAATTTTGAAATATCCCAACCAGTGTTAATACCAAAGCTACACGGTTGCATTTGAGGATATACTGCATTTGACAACATAAGAGAAATGCTGGTTGCGTAGAGGCAGTATGAAGCACAGTGGTAGTGACAAGGGAGTTTGTCATGGCTGGAAAAGTGTCTTCATTAGACCGGCCTACTCGCTTCCAACTGCAGCGAGTCATATCACGCTGTCTGTCACACATGGAGGACAGTGAAGAATCACACCAACACAACAGCCTCTCTGTACACAACAACGTGTCACTAAATCTCATACACACACACACTTCTGACACATTCATGGCATAGAGATTAAATGATTGGGAGGAGATAGAGAGATCAACATGAGAATGGGTCACGGCAGCTTGAAATTAAAATTTAAAACATTGTGAAAGCGCGAGGAGGGCTGTAAAGTGCCAGGGCTCGTTTTCCTACATGCAAACAAGGAGCTGTTTTGAGATTTTCAACAATCTGGTCATGTGCATCAAGGAGAGACTATTTGACTCTCAAAATAGCCCCAACCCTGATTAGAAGGGGCGTGTCTCTGAGGTAGATGCCCTGCCTATATATTATTTACATCTCATATAATATGTCCACATTATAGGGCTAATTTTAACACGAGTAAAGTACGATAATGTATCCGTGTTTTAAAGGTGAACTGGCTTTTTTTTTTTCTTATACTGTTGTCTGAGGTCAACTAATGACGTTTGTGTGGTTTTTACATTCAAAAACATCATAAGTAATAAGTAATAGGCTATTTTCTACACTGGTTTTGAGGCTGTCTTCTGAACGCTGGGTTTGATGGGCGTGCTGCACTGGAGACTTGGAAGTAAACGCCCACGACTAGGATTGGAGAAGATTTGCATATTTAATGAGCTTCAGCTCCACTGTCATATCTATGCCTCTGTCAGTTCAGTTCACATGAGGCAGAGATTATTAAAATGGCAACTGCAATGATTATCTCGACCACAGGGCTCGTAAACGTCTTTATCAAACAAACACAATGATTTATTTCTCATCCACCCTCGATTGATTAGAATATTATTTCTGTATTAGACACAAACACAAGTGCACGCCCAGCTCAAGAAAGAATTTCTGCCGACGGCCGTAGATTTGGGAGCCCATCTAGTAAACAGCCCCAGGACTACTATTAGACCTACATATAAAAAAGACAAAAAAGTTTGTTGCACATTCCTGTTGGATCCAATACAGAAGACACAACATTGTGTCTGCAAATCCAGCACTTGAGGCTTGTTTACAAACGATTCAACGGTGAAATGAAGCGAACACACGTGTATGGTATTCCTCACGTGTGCTGGAACTTCATTAAAAATAAAAGTGTGACACATTCCTAAAGGGGGTCGCACACCGGACGCGGAGCTCGGCGGCGCTCGGCGGCGCGCCACGTCTTTAAAATTCGAACACATTGTTTTCAATGAGTGTACGCACACCGGTGGCGGCATTCGGCGCCTGTCCGCGGCGACTCAGGAAGTTGTTCTAATCCTGCCGCGCCACAGAGCGCCATTTCAAGGCTTTATATTAAAAGTATATTATCGTTAAGGTATACTGATTTCAACCTTTGCTACAAGACACATTTGTTTTACATTCTGAGTTCAACAGCTTGAATAAAGTCTAAACATATTTTGGGGAAATGTATAATAAACGTAGCCTTTTAAAATGTGCGCGTCTGGTGTGCGATACCTGAGACGCTGCGTGGCGCGCCGCCGAGCGCCGCCGAGCTCCGCGTCCGGTGTGCGACCCCCTTAATATTATGATCCCAAGGAAGAAGACTGTGTTCTTCCACAATATCTTGCCATCTTCTTCTGCATGTTTATTGCTGCTGACTAGTGATCCAATCACCTCTGTGTCGGTGGGCGGGGCTACTGAATTAGACGCGCTGTAGAGGCTTGATTCGTCGTGCGATGACGTAAGGATGAAGCACACAATCATTTTCTGGGCCTGGTGTCTATAAAAGCTTTTCTTTGACTAAAAAGGAAGTTTTCAGCTCTGAAACTTACAGGACAATCTTATATTACCATGACCTTTTATATATCAAAAGGGAAAGTTGATTTCTCAATTCATCACCCCTTTAATAATTATTGTTATTATGATTAAAATATAATTTATTACACTGAAAAGAAATTAATACTTTTATTCAACAAGGACACATTAAATAGAACAAGAATGACAGTAAATACTTTTATATTGTTACAAATAATTCTACAATAAATGCTGTTCTTTTTAAATTTTAAATTCATCCAAGGATCCTACAAAAATAAAATTACATTATTTTAAAATATATCCAATTGCAATTAGCAATTTATTTTACAGTCCTGTTGTAAAATTCATATTATTTACTTATTATAGTTATTACAATAATGGAGTAATAACTAAGTACTGAACCTATCACATCCTTAACCCATGTAATATACCAATTAACCAATACTTTCTTAGGTGAGTAGTACATTGCAAGTACACAAACTGTAAAATAAAACAGTTTATAAATAAAACTGTAAAACCTTTTTTTTGTCCAACGTAATAATATTCCCCAATGTTACTGTTTGATAAATTGCAGCTCAGCTTAAATGTTGAATCAGTAATTGCTGTGCTGGATTCAGTGAGATTTTTTTTTTGTAAGGTATTTGTTAGACTTTCTCAAACAAGTAACTAGTAAGTCTTTCTGGTTCATTACAAAGAACCAGCTCATAATAATCATTTGTTCGTGAATCCGACCATGCTGGTCACCCTGAATATTTGTTTGCTTGGTTGTTTTCTTTGCTTAGTCAGTTCTGTTGCATTTTGAATACAGTTCGTTAGGACATCCCCATAGAATTATGTATTTTCTTGCTATTATTAGTAGTCTGTTTTTTCCATTACATGCCATTCAGACTGCAAATGTGTGTTTATTCAAGCAAAAACAAAAAAGGTTTAAAACAATGGTATCACCCTTAAATGAACAGCTCACTCAAAAATGAAAATTACACTATCATTCACTCTAGAAAAGCTAGAAAGCCAAACAAGATTAGAACATGAGGGTAAGCAGCCAAAATCATGACAGAATTTTGGGGTGAACTATCCCTTTAGTAAGGGATTAAACCTGATGTCTTACAATTTACTGTATTGTCCTTAAAACACTAATACAATTTAACATCTCAGCTGGATGAAAGCAGTAAGGGGACTTGTATGAAGCAAATTACACCCCAGTTATTCATTTGCTCCAAAATGCCAATTACCGATTTGGACTGACACATTTGTGGCCTGCATTAGTTTGCATATTCCCAGTCACATACACTGAGTGCCGACAACCAGCACTTATTCTGGCATGCCCTTCAGCTCAGATAGCACACGTTATCTGAGATCTAGCCGAACAGAGAAAGGCTACGGAAAATGATCACCAGCCAGATATTTAAAGGAGCGCTTGATCCCTTTTTGTCTAAAGAATCCCAGAAATTAAAAGAGCCTGTGAGCACTCCTATACATATGAGTGGAAGAATATATACAGTATATACTCCTACTGTTCTGTGTTAGCCACTCTATCTGTCGCTGCTTGGCTACCTCATTTACCCAGCATGCCCGCTGAGCACACTTCACTCCACCCCTCAAATTCCTATCAATAAAGAGTGCTACAGCTCATAATGCAGAGCCTTTGAAAAAAGGCAGGGGTTTAAATGTTCCTTTACCTATCTCTCCCTTCCCCCTCTGTTCCATCCAGCAGAGGGGCCGTTAAGGGGTCTGGGCAACACGGTTGTGCTGGATTTGTCTGGCCATGCCCAGTTCAGATGCATTAATCCAAACTCTCATTCTCTGCAATTTCCACACTTCCTTCCTGCGCTGCGCCCCGCACCATATGTTCCCAATCGCAAACGGAGGAAAGGTGCTTCTTCCTCCAACCTTGAGCCTCCTCCTAGGAACTAAGGCACACAAGCCAAATAGATGAGAAATTTATCTTCCTCATAAAAAAGGGCCAGACTGCTGTGGGGCTTGCGGAGTAAATCCAAGAGATTTCCCTTCCTCTAACACATAATTAAATTGAGTTGTGTTAGAGCACACATTAAACGGCATATCTCTCCCACTTCCCCCTCCTTGCGTTTCCTAGGACAATGTGTGGCGTTAACTGAACTCAACTGTCTTCTCAAAGGAGCTTGATAACAAATCAAAACCATGATGCTTTAGCCCAGGGCTGGGCGGTATGAAGTTATATAAATCTGTCGCTCAGCTGAGTTTTTTTTTTGCATTTGTGGTCGACTGAATGTTTTTATTTGATGGCCAATACCGATACCAATGACAAGAGAACTTGCCAATGGCCGATGCGTATAAATAATACAATTTAATGGTTGCAAATCATTTATTAAGCTAAGTAAACTTTTTTGGGGGGTTGGGGATTTTGAACAACACATTCTGCTAGAATATTTGACAACAGCACCCCAATTAAAACCAAATAGATCTGAAATGTATGTGTCGCCCCCTATTTTACATGGTTTTCTTTTTGTTTCAAATGATCAAGTGTTATTTGTATTTTGATTGTGAATCATACAAAACATTTTTAAAATGAAAAGTCAAAACAATTACACTACCGTTCAAAAGTTGGGGGTCGGTAACAGTATTAATATTTTAAAAAGATGTTTTATGCTCACAAAGGCTGTATTTATATGATTAAGAATAAACTAAAAACAGTAATATTGTGAAACATTACTACAATTTCATTTTGTTTTTATTTTACAATTTAAGATACAATAAAATAATAAGTTCTTTTGTAATATATTTTAAAAAGAAATGTACAACCTGTGATGGCAAAGCTGTATTTTCAGCATTTCAGTCTTCTTCAGTGTTACATGATCCTTCAGAAATCATTTTAATATGATGATTTGCTGCTTAAGAGACATTATACTATCATCTTGAAATCAGTTGTGCTAATTTTAAATTTTTTCAAAATATTGATATTTTTGTAACAATCTTACTGATCTCAAACTTTTCAATGATTTATAAAAAAATTGCTCATACCACGATATGCCTACCCCATGCATTTAAAAAGGGAATGAGAGAGTGAGATAGACAGACAGACAGAGGGCTGTATGTAAAGCGCTATTTTATCAGACGAGATGTGCCTATGATTACTGCTGATTCTCAAGCATGCGCTGGATGCGTCTAACACGCTGTGCACAAAAGGATTACGCTGTCACACCCCCGGGTGCTTGCAATCAAGGCGGTGTTTATTGCATCAGGAAGATTTATTTTTATTGAGCTGCTCATTAGCAGGGTTTAATCAGAGCCCTATCTTATGACTGTTCTAACACTGATATCGCATCGCTCATCAGTCGGGCCCCAGAAAAAGCAAACAAACTCTATCCTTTCCGCTCTGCAACTTTGAGCCTCTTCTCCATCACATACAAGGACGACACCATGATGAATATGAATAAATCACATAGAGATATGTGAATATTACCGGCAAACATACTCCACAAATGCAGGAGATGCAGGCATGTGCTCCGATGCCAAAAAAAGGCCACTACAGAGGTAATATAAAAATAGGCTCATTGGAAAAACGTGCTTCTACCTACAGTTGCCAAATGAAATGACCAGTAGTGGCAGTAAAATACAAAAAATGTTTATTCCTTTTTACACAAATCATGATTACATGGACAGATTATCAATTAATAAAGATTTTGATTCACTGTTGATTCATTCACTCGATCGCACGCTGGATCTCTCTCACACCCACAGTTTTATGTTTTTAGATATAAAGAGCAATGCAGTGAAAAACATTGCTCAACAAGACAGCCAATGACCGCAACAGCATATCTCCACCCCTTGATTCCCGGCTCCGTTTGAGACCAGCAAGTTTTTAGGGCCGGAGTTGAACGGATCTTTCTGGTCGCCAAAGATGCAACTTATTTATCAAAGAATCCACAGTGAAACGTAACAAATACAAATAAATAATGCTGAACTGAGACATCCACATAACTGACAGACAATAACCACACTCCTAGCATTAGGATCCTTTGGAAGGTAATGTTATATAGTCCAGTGATCCACTGAACACTCTTCTCTCCTGCTGAGAATTTCATTTCCGAAGTACCGCTATACGTTCGACAATCAGCAATAAAACACTGGCAAATTTACGTTTATCTGTTTCAGATAAAGTGTCAAGAATTGGGCAAGAGTCAACGTAAAATATAATTTTGCCACATTTCAGCCCAGGCACAAATGAGCGTGGATTTGGGGAATATGCTTCGTAATGGCAGTAATTAAAATCCTTTTTCTCGCACCATGGACCAGGATAAGCCATCGCAGAAGGGCACTCAGACGTCATTCTCCCCTGGGGTCCGCTGGAGGAGCGCAGGGTACTGCTAGGGCTGGCAGGGCAGGGGAGCTCACAGCAGCCAAGCCTAATAGACAGCACTGCCAAACCACAAGCACGGCCTCATACCTCTTCTGCCTTCCACAAGAAAACCACCATCCCTGGTCATCCTTCTTCTCGTCAGGACAGAGTCAAGGGTGCTCCAACATAAAGAAAAACGCTTATCCTCCTATGAAGAGGAGTAAAAGGAAACGACAACGCTATATTAATGATGTAATAAACTGATTGATAGCCAATAGGAGCTTATGACCGCTGCCCTCAGAGATCCCATCTGTCACTGGGAGAACCGAGCCAAAATGACACGGGCTACATAACACATGCTAGCTTTCTATCGATTAACTCTCTCTGGCCCTGAGCAGGGGGAAAACACACTGACACTTAATCGCAAGGTAAAGAGAAGTGTCTCAACACTGCCAAGAGCGCTTCGGCCCACTATCACAATCTCTCCCCGACAACCACGAACACATGGAGCATTTATCATCATTATGACTGGAAGCCATGGCTCTTAAAGCCAAAATCAAGTGTCGGTTTCGAAGTACTGCATGAAATAAGGCTAAAGCAGAAATCCACAAACAGAATAACATTATTATAGTTCATTCGATTTGACACTAGGACTTGTAAATGTGACCATTTTCATACATTAAAGGAAAACAATGTCATCACAGTAATTACCATGGTAACAAACAAGCGCAAGGCTCCACAATGCAAATCGGAGAGCTTTGCAGAAGCTTTAGCCGGAGTACATCATCTTTAATTTATTACTCCAAATCCTTCAAAAGACAAATTAAAAACGAGGAACAAATCAGTGGTACACACTAATCCTCAAGTCCTTTTCAAGAGAAGAGATTGAACTTCAATTTGATTGGTATTTTGCACAGTAGGATAGACAAGGGGAAAAAATTATTTCAGACTCCAGTCCTAAAAATACCAGGCCACGTTAAGTGCAAATGTGCTTGCGACTAAATCTATACATAGAGGGAGGCTGAGCCTGCTACTACAGAGGATTAGGACCCACACTACAATGTTCTTGCCATCAGCGTTTTGTGTATCTAAAATGGAAATCCTGATAGAAGTATCAGGACACGTGTCACGTACAGCCCAGTACTCGTTCGCGGACTCTGCCAGTCACACATAGTGAATTTGGAGTGTATATTGGTGACCCCATCAACGGCGCTATGTTCTTAACATGACGAACTAGTTGTTTATTGGCTGAGTGCGAGTCAGCGTGAAGGAGCATCTTATTTTGGTCCACTTCACCACCTGCGCAGCAGGGCTAGACCTGGCCGAACCATTTGAACACGACTCTTACCGCTGAAAGTGGTAAAAGTTTTTCAGTGAACATGCGAGGGGTGGAGAAGAAGTGATGTTTATGAACAGAGGAAATAGATAGTAGCCTTGGACACAACATACGCCATTTGCCCTCTGAAAGACAGGGATACAGAAGGCATTTCTGACATGTTTGAGAGTTTCTGAGTAATGGTGCAGACAGTCATAATACATGTACGCAATGATGCATGTTTTAAAGGGATAGTTCACACGAAAACAAAAATGATTTACTCACCCTCAGGCCGTTGCAAACCTGTATGACTGTCTTTCTTCTGCAGAACAGAAAAGATTCTTTGAAAAATGTTGGTAACTAAAAGGTGACCATCTATTTGTATGAGGAAAAAAAAAATTTTCTAATTATTTTTATGTTCATACATGTTTGAAAAGGACATTTTTATTTATAAGGACTAATAAAATAAATTAAATATGTAAATTAAAAATATGTTTATGAAATTGTTGTGGAGAGAAGAGACTATAAAGTATACTTTGCTAGAAAGTATAACTGCATGAGCATCACAGCTCAACATCTAACTGCTGTGCCACCGGTCTAAAATTAAATGGACAAAAAAAAGACATGATACCCTCTTAATTTTAATAAGGATTATTTTTTTTTAATTCAAAGAGGCACATAACTTCAATCCCTGTGGATCATGCTGAGTGGACCAAATGGGCCAGTTCTTATGGTCCATGCTGTGCCATCTCCTCAGAGAGCTCAGAAAACCACAGGGACACTGAGAGATCAAAAAGGTCATTATGCATCCACTCATGCCAAATATCTGCTCTCTTATTCCCAGTCGAAGTCTGCTCACTCTCAGAAACAGTCCTGCTGGTGCGCACCAGGCCAGGCGGAGTGTGAACGGCTGCAGGCTGTTGGGGCATCAGACCAATATAACCCTCAGAACAGGTTTGTGGGGTTAAAATAACAAAAACTTGGCAATTTAGGGCATACAATCGAAAAAATAGTTCAGTGGCTTTTTAAAGGGTTAGTTCACCCAAAAATTAAACTTCTGTCATTAATGACTTACCCTAATGTCATTCGACACCCGTAAGACCGTTCATCTTCGGAACACAAATTAAGATATTTTTGTTGAAATCCGATTGCTTGGAAAGGACATTGACACCAATGTCATTTCCTCTCTCAAGATCCATAAAAGGCACTAAAGACGTCTTTACAAAGCCCATCTCACTACAGTGATTCTACAATAATTTTATTTATTTTTTCTTCTCGCACAAAAACTATTCTTGTCGCTTCATAAAATTATTGCAGAGCCAATGTAGTGAGATGGACATTTTAACAACATCTTTAGTGCCTTTATGGGTCTAGAGTGTGGAAATGACATTGGTGTCAATGAAGGCCTGTCTGAGCCATCGGGTTTCAACAAAAATATCTTCATTTTGTGTTCTGAATATGAACGGAGGTCTTACAGGTGTCGAACAACATTAGGGTAAGTAATTAATGAGAGAATTTTCATTTTTGGGTGAACTAACCCTTTAAATACTACAACAATAAACTCTATACTGCCTTAAAATCTCTGAATATGACTTGGAATGTATTTGTTTTAATTAGACATAGCAAAATATGTGCCAAAAAAATGATCTAATAATTTTCACTTTTGAATGAATTTGGCAATTGATGAATTTTGTAATTTGGATTACCTTAGCTTCTTTGTTGGTTATATGTCATGATACTAAATGTAGTTATTCAGATCTATTTAAAAGTTTTATTCACATTTGCTCACTTCATAATATTTCAATGAATTTACAGCTTTTAAAAACAAGTTTAAAAATGTTTCAGCAAAAAGATTTTGCACATCGTAATTTAAGTTCTTAGACATATATAATTGAAAGTGTGAAAAATAATGAAAAGAAAGATTATGAAAGTAACAACGATTCATATCATGGACAAGCAACATGATTCTGAAATAACTGCTGTTTTGATTAGTACTGATGGGCATGTTGGGAGACATTATGGATGCACCTGCAAAATATTTCTGGCGCCTCCGTGAGTCCTGGGCGAATACTTTAAAATTGAATTCTGAGGTACGGTTTAAGCTCGAAGCACCCTAATCTTGTTTCCACATACAGTAGGACTTGGGTCAGATATGTAATGAAATTGGAATGTGATGGAAAGTTGATCTCTCATAAAGAAAGGATGATGTGGCTCCGCCCACAGCCCTTCAGCTCCGACGGGGATTAATAACTCCAGGGATTTCCCCCTCCAACTCTCAATATCAAAACCCCCTTTCACAGTTACTCATCTCTGCCCAAATAAAACAGCGCTTCAGAATTTCACAACATGGCCTCTTGCTGACTATAACAGTTGTTGAAGTGCAAGCCTTTTAATTTGCTATTGCCATAAATAGGCTATTATGAGTTTGCTGCATCTGTCGAAGATGATGAAAGAAGACTGGAAGGGTACGGATAAAGATGTCTTCCGCTAAGACTGTCACCATCAGCTCGACTGCTGCTAGAACACTGACATTAGTGCGAGTTCGGCCTGAGGGTAAATCACTGGTGTCAACATGCATTTTCAACTAACACAAAAAGGAAAAACACAAAAAAAATGTCAAAATAATTGTAATTAAAAATGCATTAACTTGCTCTTCCTCTGAAATTACTTTCCTTTTCCACTTTAAGGACAATAGCCAAACGTTTTTCAACCACTCCCCTCCAACCACCTGTCTCTACTGCTAGCTGTGGTCCTGGTCAAGACAATCTCCTGAACTCCAAACTGAATGTCAGAATGGGAAAGAAAGGTGATTTAAGCAGTTTTGAGTGTGGCATGGTTGTTGGTGCCAGACGGGCCAGTCTGAGTATTTCACAATCTGCTCAGTTACTGGGATTTTCACACACAACCATTTCTAAGGTTTACAAAGAATGTTGTGAAAGGGGAAAAACATCCAGTATGCGGCAGTCCTCTGGGCGAAAATGCCTTGTTGATGCTAGAGGTCAGAGGAATATGGGCCGACTGATTCAAGCTGATAGAAGAGCAACTTTGACTGAAATAACCACTCGTTACAACGGAGGTATGCAGCAAAGCATTTGTGAAGCCACAACACGCAAAACCTTGAGACGGATGGGCTACAACAGCAGAAGACCCCACCGGGTACCACTCATCTCCACTACAAATAGGAAAAAGAGGCTACAATTAGCACAAGCTCACCAAAATTGGACAGTTGAAGACTGGAAAATGTTGCCTGGTCTGATGAGTCTCGATTTCTGTTGAGACATTCAGATGGTAGAGTCAGAATTTGGCGTAAACAGAATGAGAGCATGGATCCATCATGCCTTGTTACCACTGTGCAGGCAGGTGGTGGTGGTATAATGGTGTGGGGGATGTTTTCTTGGCACACTTTACGCCCCTTTAGTGCCAGTTGGGCATTATTTAAATGTCACGGCCTACCTGAGCATTGTTTCTGACCCTGCCCATCCCTTTATGACCACCATGTATCCGTCCTCTGATGGCTACTTCCAGCAGGATAATGCACCATGTCACAAAGCTCTAATCATTTAAAATCGGTTTCTTAAACATAAAAATGAGTTCACTGTACTAAAATGACTCCCACAGTCCCCAGATCTCAACCCAATAGAGCATCTTTGGGATGTGGTGGAACGGGAGCTTCGTGCCCTGGATGTGCATCCCACAAATCTCCATCAACTCCAAGATGCTATCCTATCCATATGGGCCAACATTTCTAAAGAATGCTTTCAGCACCTTGTTGAATCAATGCCACGTAGAATTAAGGCAGTTCTGAAGGCGAAAGGAGGTTAAACACCATATTAATTATTAATATATCTATGCTAAACTTATTCTTAGCCTTTAACACACACTGGCAAGTGAAATCTAAGAATGTATTAGACAATGGATTTATTAGCTAATGATAGATATTATTTAGTCGCCAAGAGTGAACATTTTTTTCATCCCATATGCGAGTGTTTTACTTGCATTGTAGAGGGTTGAAATGTAACTATACCAGCCTTTTAATCGGTACTGGTATATAGAATGAATTCAGTCCACAATGCTAAAAAAACAGGCCCATGCATAAATCATTAACGTTTTTTATTTATGGCTTGTTGAGCAGATGAATGCAACGGCAAATCAAAGTGTTGAAATTATTTCAACATTATTTAAAAATTGTTCAGCGTGAGTTCATTTACTGTGTGCTTGTGAATCTTTACATTATAACCAGCAACAAAGTATAAACAATGTAAATAAAGATTGAATGTGATATGTAGAAAGATTCATTGATATTACCTGGAGTGCAGAACTCAATTATTGAGCTCACGCTGAACAGAGGTGATTTACAGCTCCAGTTATTACGATATTGAGTAGCTTTAAGTATGGAACTCATTCACAAATTTAAAAAAACTTTTATTCTTATTATTTCTAATTTACACACTACAAAGTTTCGGTAAGAAAAGTATTTAAAATTAAATCCAAAATCACAATGATTGACATAGTAATAACAGACGGGGGATGGGGGGTTTCAAATATATATCAAAATCGATCTGAGCATGTCTATGCAGTTGCAGACTATTTTGTTCTTTGTTCTTAACTGTATTAATAACTTCTCTTTTGACCTTTTTAAAGCAATACTGACTTAATTAAAAAATGATAAAGGCTACATGATGTTTTAATGTATAATTTACTTTTAGCATTATTAATTAAATAATAACTGGTAATCATTAAATTAATAAAATGTCTACCTTTTCAAGTAGTTAATGTTACAAACTGTGCTCGTAGATAAGCTCACGGAGACGAAGGAGAACGGTAAACATGGATTTTAATAACAAACTCAGGGAAACATGCAACACAGCTATACACGAATGAGTACCGACAAACACAGAGGGCAAACTGAGGGATTAAATACACAGGATAACGAGAAGCAGGTGAATGACAAGGCACAGGTAATAGACATGACTAATTAACTAAACAGGGGAGAAACTAACAGAGACAAGACATGCATACATGTGACAGTTAAATGGTTCAGATTTTTACTACAATACCAAAATTGGTGTAAAAAACCTTGAAACTTTACTGGTACGGACTACTGAACATTAGGTATCGTGACAACACTATGCACTGTAATTTTTTAATAACAAATTTAGGTAAAAATAAATAGGCTCATGATGCATATGAGCAGTTGGCTCCCAATCCCATTCACTCCTCTTTCTTGTCGTCAGATAAAACTTTATTTTTATTTTTTTATATCAACAGATGTAAGAATTATGCTATAGTTTTTCAAAAGGCATGTGTACATTATAGAAAGATTTAAACCTGAAAGTGAAGTACATTTTGTAATTATATTCTGCCAATGCTTCAGTTTAAAGTCTAATTTTAAAAGAGAATTGCAGGCTGCTGGCTTTCACTACACCCACAACAAAGTATTTCAATCAAAAATAAAAGGGAAAAATTGCAAAAATATGCAAACAGTCTTGGCTAATCAAATGGCCTCAATGACTTAGAGCTGGTTTAACAGGCATCTATTAAGGTTAGTCAAAAACCACAGAGGATCTTTAACAGAACTTGTATTGCTTCTGAATAAAACAGGAAAGCTTGTGAGCACTTACAAATGTTAATAAAAAATAAAACATTTTACTTGTCACAAAAGCACAAAAGAAACCCAATCCTGTGTATTGTTTTCCTGTTGTCATTATTTTGTTGTAACTGCCAATGAATGACACACCTGAGACATCCAGCAAACTGCACCAGAACAGATGTGAAAGTTTACAACATCTCTTCTTTGTTTCAAACACAGCTGTCTTCCACAAGAAACGTATTTATTCATCACAGCCAGAATAAACTCAGCTCTCTCAAATATATTGAAAGAATAACCATAATCTAAATATGCCCAAGCATAATTTCCATTCTTTGAACTCACATCAAAGTTGTTGTTTTTTTCCCCTATAAAATCCAAATCAATCACTAAAAACGGCAACAAATCCGCTGTTGGGGGGAGATTTGCTGAAACGCTGGAAAAGATGCACATGCCGTGCCAAGTAACCTGCCTTCAAAGGGCCTTGATCGCTATGGCAACAGCATGATCTTCCATAACCAAGCCATGAGGTGACCTGAGGTACATACAAGAGATGTCCAAAAAGCCTCCCAGAATTCTCCCTGCCGCGGCAGGACCAGCCTGGCAGAGGAAGCCGCTGCTCTGACGGCATCACATGCGCAACGTGGCCCAATGGTTCAGAGCACGCAGCAGGCTAGCTAAAAATAAACAGCCTCCTGCGAGAGAGAAGGGGTCCTTACTAAAACACACTAAGGGTTTTTAAAGACTTTTTGACAACCACAAAAATATGTTTTTTTTTTTGCATAATAATAATATATTTTCTCACAGTTGATATAATAGTTTTTTTACTCTCATACAGAAAGATGTCGAAACCGTTAAATCCAGCGAGCTTGGTGTTAAGACTAAATGTTTCTGAAAGTGCAAGGGTGGATTAAAATGAATAACAAAAAAGGAGATATGAATATAGAAACATCAGAAACAGAAGCTGGCTGAGGGAGTCTCAGGAGACAATGCCTTCCGGAGTTCAGAAACATAACAGGTTTGTTTCTTTACTAGAAACTACTGAAAGCCAGTTTGGTGGTTATAGATGTGAAGCGTATTTGTAATAATAATCCATTCTGAAACAAACGCATGCTTAAATGGGAGAGACTCCCGTCATTGTTTTAAACAAAACTCACAAATCCGCTGAGAAGCCTTTGATGATAAGCTGTGCTCAAGTGAGGTTTTGTCACCTTTAATATCTTCATTATACAGCAGGGCAGTTTTATTTTTCTTGCCTGAAATTATCTTAATATTTGAGGCTCTTTTGGAGTTCAGAGAATTTTTACAGAGAGGATATAAAACTGAATACTAATCATACAGATTCTTCCCCTCTCATTAATTATTAATCAGCAGATAAAGCCTTTTACTAATCCACAGACAATAAGGAGAGTGATGTCTGAGGTCTACTCTCAGCTCGCTCTCTCAGGAGGACTTCAGGTACAAGTTCAAAGCTCAAAGCGAAGCCAAACTCTAGACGGCAGGGGAACAAAACAATCAGGAAATCTAAAATATAAATAAATACATGTATCCAGAATATTAATAAATGTATCCAATAAATGTATATTTATTGGATACTAATAAATGTATATTTGTTGGATATGAATATAAATAAATGTATCCAATTTTTAATCAACAACTTATTTTAAAGAAGTAGTGAATTCAGATCATACAAAGGAATTACATTTTAAATATGTAACGGATAATACATACAAAAGTTTGCAGTCTGTATAATTTTTAAAACGTTTTTGAAAGAAGTCTGTTATTGCTGCTCACCAAGGCTGCATTTATTTGATCAAAAATACAATAAAAACATTAATAACGTGAAATATTATTACAATTTAAAATAACTGTTTTAATACATTGTAAAATGTAATTTACTCCAGTGATGTCAAAGCTGATTTTTCAGCATCATTACTCCAGTCTTCAGTGTCACATGATCCTTCAGAAATAATTCTACACTGTAAAAAATTATTTAGAAAAAAAGTTACTTGGTTTCCTTAAAATTTCGATTACCTGGTTGCCTTTAAGATTCGACAACCTTTATTAAAATATTATTAAAAGATTTTGTAAGCATATTGGGTAATTGTGTGTTTTATTTCTGATGATGCAGTGAAACATGCCAAATAGTGCTATTTTCATGATTTATCAATTTTTTTATGTGGTTATATTAAATAATATAACCACAGTAGTAATTAGTTACACAATAGTGTGATTAAATATTGCAATAATATTTTGAGTTTCTATTTATTTAACAAATTTCCTTCATTGTATCAACTCAAATTTTTTATTTCAATAAACTCAAAATTTTAAGGCAACCAGGTTACTTACTTTTTTAAGTTAAACAAACAAAAATGTTTTACAGTGTAATATGCTGATTTGCTGCTCAATGTTGAAAACAGTTGTTTATAATTGTTTATAACTTTTTCAGGTTTCTTTAATTTACAGAAAGTTCAAAAGAACATCATTTATTTGAAGTAAAAATCTGTTTAACATTATAAATGTTTTTACAGTCACTTTTAATCAATTTAATGTGCCCTCACTCAATACAAAATGAAATTTATTTAAAAACAAAACAAAAACAAAACATACTGACCGCAAACTTTTGAATGATAGTATATATATTTGCAATAATTTAATACAATTTATGAACTGATTTGACCTGCAATTAGTTGAACTGTTGCCTCCCACATGAAGAGGCGCTGGGTGGGGTTTAACAGAGGAAGAGTTGTGTTTGCAGAAATATCCTCTGATGGCACTATTCCACTATTGTTTTAAATGCTTCTTGGTGGGTCTGTTTCAACAGCTTTTTCTGGAAAAAGCAAAGGACATTTATCTTTGCACAATAAAGCATGCCTGTATAACACAGTGGCTACGACATGAGAAATAACAGTGTTGGAGACAACAAAAGAGAATTTTGTTATCAGACAGGTGATACATGCCTCGCCGAGCTGTGGATGAAACAGAGGGCATATCACAGCATTCTCACACAAGGACTGCTCTTTACAAAGGTCTGACAGATCAGCGAGAAACATGACCAAACCCTTACTGTACATTTCCAATATAAAATCCTGTCATGACATTACTTTTATTGACATTTTAAAGGAATAGTCTCTACGGGTTCTATATGAGTTGAGTTTAATTGACATCATTTGTGGTATATTGCTGATTATTGCAAGTTTAGTTTTATTTTTTTAAGAGCAAAAATTTGGTTACAGCGAGGCAGTTACAATAGGATGTTTATTCTTCTGTTAAAACTATTATTTGAGATGTAATAATAACAAAGTTGTAAAACTGGATACAACTTCACACCGAAAGAGTTAAAGGTGCACTGTGTAAGTTTAAGCGCCATCTCTCTTCGAGGTTGCAAACTGCAACAGTCTATTGCTCACCCCTCCATTTCGAAGCTACGCTGGCCGACACAGGACAGATGTCGTCATCCGCAGAGAGTAGCAATTTGTCCATTTAGGGCTACTGTAGACACACGACGGTGCAAAATGGTGACTTCACTGTAAGGGGACCCGCGGTGTATGTAGATAGAAATGGCTCATTCCATGGTAATAAAAACACAATGGTTCATTGTGTAAGGTTTTATACACCACTGAAAACAGTTTTTTTTATATTATATTGCATTTCTGTCATAAATATTACAAACTGCACCTTTAATTTTCACACTAATAAATTATAGTGTTCGCGTTCTGTGGCTATTAAACTATTAAAAACAGTGAGTATTTTTATGCTTGCAAACTACCCAAATTACTTCCATTGTAAGGGCCTCCTGTAACTCCCTCAAAAAAATTGCACGTTAAAATAATAAATATTATGCCACAAATGCTGTTCAGAACTGGGGATATTCCTTTAAATTATTAATTCTAATGAACTCTACTCTTACTGGCCTACTTAAAGGGTTAGTTCACCCAAAAATGAAATTTATGTAATTAATGACTCACCCTAATGTTGTTCCACACCCGTAAGACCTCCGTTCATCTTCAGACACAGTTTAAGATATTTCATATTTAGTCCGACAGCGTATCTAAATGTAGGCACACTATACTGTCCATGTCCAGAAAGGGAAAAAAAACAATCAAAGTAGTCCATATGTGACATCAGTTTGCTAGTTAGAATACATTAATACATTTTGGTCCAAAAATAACAAAAACTACGACTTTATTTAGCATTGTCTTCTCTCGCGTGTTTGTTTTCAAACCTCAAATAAAGATTCAAACGGTCATGAATCAGCTCATTGATTCATGATTTGGATCACGTGTCAAACTGCTGAAATCATGTGAGATTGGTGATCTGATCCGATTCATGAATCAATGAGCCGATTCATAACTGTTTGAATCTTTATTTGAGGTTTGAAAACAAACATGAAGGGAAGACAATGCTGAATAAAGTCATAGTTTTTGCTATTTTTGGACTACTTTGATGATGTTTTTATCCCCTTTCTGGACATGGACAGTATAGTGTGCATACACTGGACATCTTAAACGATGTTCCGAAGAACGACATTAGGGTGAGTCATTAATGACATAAATTTCATTTTTGGGTGAACTAACACTTTAACCACTTTATTTTTCAACACAAAAGTAAGCTTTTTTTTGGGGAATGTACATGACTTCTGATTCATTATCCACTATAGTTACAAGAAAAGTAACAGTCCAGTAAACAGTAAAACAGTTTTCACTACAAACCATAACATTTATAATTAAAGCCACAATATGTAATTTTGTGCTGCTATAAGTTGCTTATTCAAAACAAAGAAATAGCTTAATGACGCCTGGATTTCGTGGAGCTTTTATTGTACAGCAGACGAGCGTTTCAACTTCTTCCGGTCATGGTTATGTGTGGTAACGCAGCATTGTTGTATCATATTAGATACATTATTTGAGTGTGTTGAAAGTAATGGTGGCTACTATGAGACACTTGAGGCACCCTGCAGTAAGCTATATCAACATATTAGACATAGTAAAACATTGTACTCGCGATTAATCAAGAAAACAAAAGTTTAAACATTAAGACTAATTGTGTTGAGCTTTATAACAATGATTAGTTTTCTGTCGATGACTGTATACAAACAGTTGCTCACCTGTCTAATAAAACAATATATTAAAGGCGGGCGTACACTGTGCGAATTCGGACACTCGGGAGGTCGTGAGATAGACGCTACGAGTCAGTTAATTTGACCATCGCATCAAATCAGCTGGTACACTGCACGACTGTTTGCACCGGGAGCAACCGCGATCACAAGCTTTCGCGTTAAACACAAAGACCAGAGCTTTCAATGTTGCTGATAGCTTCAGATACAAAAAAATAAAGAAAAAATATGTGTGCAAATGATTTGTTGAAAAGCAGAGAACAGCAGCCATTCCTTTCAACTGAAACAACCAGGGGAAGAGAGATGGCGCGCCGCACGTAAGAGAAAGAGTCTGAGTGTCTGTGTGTGTGTGTGGACACTGTATGGTTGCAGCCACTGTGCTATAGCCTATAATACTCATAGATCAAGCCTATGTGACGTAGTTGTGCATGATACGCTGGTGAAAATCGGGCTGACTCACTGAATTTTTTTAACATGCTTAAAAATTATCAAATGGTCGGGAGGTGCTCTTAACGTGCTCGGCTCGTTTGCAATTTCCTCTCACACGCTGCCACGACCATACGATCATCCACGATGTCCACACGATTTCTCCTGAGAGAAAAAAATTATCTGCGAGTTCGTACGACAGCAAAAATCGTACCGTGTACGCCCGCCTTAAAGTGTCTTTGGTGTTTCCATGGTTTCTACTAAATAAAACCGGAAAAATGCTGGTGTTATGTCATTGATAGGCGATGCACGGACACGGTCGGTGTCCTTGTTAAAATTGCTTATTTCTCTGGAAACATTCTTGAAAACATTTGGAAAATGCAAGTACACAAGTCAACAAAATATATAACATTGTTCTAGTGGTTTTTGGATATTACAATCCAAAAATCTTACATATTGTGCCTTTAAGACAATACGTTAAAACAATATGGTAAGAAATACCAGTTTGAAGAATCAAGCAGCATAAGAAGCTGTTTTGTACCGCTAAAAAAATAACTAGAAGCGGATGACAGCAGAAGCCAGAAACATTAAATTTGCAAATGACCATGCCTGCTCTTACGTGAAAAATAAGGTGTACAGTTCACCTGATAATCAGGAATGCCAAGCTATATTGAATTATCTAGCATAGACGGATACGGCAAAATGGCTTCTCTCTACTATCTTGATGCTCCACACACACAGATCTCTGACAGTGCTTGAAATAACGCCCCACAGCGTTTCTAAAACGTATCTGAAACACTGCTGTTTTGAGTAAGTTGTGTCAGGAGCAACAAACAAACAGATGTTTTTATCGCTTAAAAACATCACAGCACATCAAAGCCAAAGACTGATTACAAGATCACATGTGCGTAAACTCTTCATTTACTATTGTTTGATTCTGGCTGATGTGAGCTAACAAGATCAGGTTATTTTACAAAACATTCTGAAAGGGTTTACAACAGCGTCTTGCAAAGCGTCTTGGCTGTGCTGCTATTCAGTAATCCACTAAAAGTGTGTCCCCTAGATAGCAGATGAGTGTAACAAGGGCTCTGCTTTGTTGCTTTACATAAAACAAGCATTGAGATGGAATAATGCTTGATTGTTTCCTCCTTCTGCAGCACAGTAGACAATAGATGATCTTTACAGCAACGTGTAGTCACCTATGACAGGATTCATATATAAACAGACTATCACATACATGCATCTGAACCTACAGAATTAAAGCTAGTGTCTCCGATAGATAGATAGATAGATAGATAGATAGATAGATAGATAGATAGATAGATAGATAGATAGATAGATAGATAGATAGATAGATAGATAGATAGATAGATAGATAGATAGATAGATAGATAGATAGATAGATAGATAGATAGATAGATAGATAGATAGATAATACAAGTAAATATACATACACACACACACACTCATGTACAGATATGTTAGCTGCTATGTAAGAATGCTTAAAACACTGAGCACATATGCCGAGTTCACACTGTACAATTTTAGCCCCGATTTTGACTCGCTGACAGGTTTTGCGAAATCCCAAACAAATGCCCGAAATCACAGGCAAATCGGTGCTCGGTCACATGAGTGACAATCACGCTGTGGGAATTATCAAAGACCCGACCTGAGAGAATCACTTATGACGATACCCGTGAGATATTTTGCATGCTAAATATCTGAGATTCACAAAAATAAAACCCTGCTTGTGTGAACTGTGTTCTGACTGAAAATTACATCGGAAATTACCTAAAGCCAATGAGAGAGCAAGATACAGGGCAGCGGGAAGTTCGGGGAGGAGTTATAGACCAGAATATCCGTATTTTAAAAAGATATATGTACAATTACATAAAGCAGAAACATAGCACAAACATTTGCATGACCAGCTGCAATTAAATATATTAAAAATTATAACAAAAACTACGAGTTTATTCAGCATCGTCTTCTCTTCCACGTTTGTTTTCAAACCTCAAATAAAGATTCAAACGGTCATGAATCAGCGTATTGATTCATGATTTGGATTGCGTGTGTCAAACTGTTGAAATCAAGTGACACTGGTGATCCAAATCATGAATCAATAAGCTGATTCATGACCGTTTGAATCTTTATTTGAGGTTTGAAAACAAACGTGGAAGAGAAGACGATGCTGAATAAAGTCGTTGTTTTTGTTATTTTTGGACCAAAATGTATTAATGTATTCTAACTAGCAAACTGATGTCACATATGGACTACTTTGATGATGTTTTTATTCCCTTTCTGGACATGGACAGTATAGTGTGCCTACACTTAGATATGCTGTCGGACTAAATATGTCTTACGGGTGTGGAACAACATTAGGGTGAGTGATTAATGACATAAATTTCATTTTTGGGTAAACTAACCCTTCAAGACAGTGATATTAAAATATCAAATTTAACAAAGGAGCAACAAAGGTTTCTCGTGTTTTCCTGATCTAAACCCATTATAAAGAAAACATGTTGCATTCATATGCTTGGCTCATCTACTCGCCTCTACATAGTTTACATCACCAAAAAAGTGTAAACTTAATTTGATCTTTTAATATCACTGTTATAGTACATTAAGGCACTTTAAGGGTGGGTTGCACTAATACAGATTCTTTAGCCTGTCGTCGGTTCACCCTCCGTCTGCTGCTTGATCAGTTCTATAACTGTTTTAATGCGTAATTAATCTGTGTTTAAAATTAAGTGGTGCAACAACTCGATTTTAAATAAAATCCATACCAACAAATTCTAGATTAGCGTTAAACTTTGCTTAATTGAATCCTAACGTGTTTTTCACGTTACTCATTTTAAAAACGTCCCGCTGTTTTTAGTGATTGAAATACTGCGTCAGGTGCTGAATATGGATTGTAAGTCCCCAAAACGTGCATCTTGTTCAAATATTTTTGTTTTAAGATGTAAATTTGACAGACTTGTGATGTTGTTCAATGGAGTGCTATGGCGGTTTTGCCCTCCAAGGCTCCATGACTATGAAAACTATGAATTGTAAAGTCATGCGGCGTGAAACCCTCTGTCGGCGACCATCGGGCAGAGTGAACACAGCAGCGACTGAATGCTACCCCAGATAGTCATGCAGTGTGAAAAGAACAGTGTGACTACTTTTAAAATCGTGCAGTCTGAACTCGGCATTAGGTGTTTAGGAGACTGAAGATATAGCACACTCACATAGAAAACACATGATCAATCAGCGAGGGAGGGCATGTCTTAGACAAAAATATATTTACAAAAACACATCCTTCACAGGACAGTCAATTTTAGTCCAAGAAAGAAAAAAAAATTATGCAATGTAAACAATTAAATATTGAACTACTGGCCATGACAAGTCAACGACAGTGGTGCCTTTCATTTCAATGCAATTATAACAGTGGATGTATCTTATTTCAAATACCATTACTATGCAACCCTTCTCAACCAGCTTGATATAAATCAAGACAAACAACAAAAAAATTAACTGCAACAAGACTTCACTGAGATTTAAGAGGAGGTGACTGGGCAGTGTGAGAGGAAGACAGTCTTTCATTAAAGGATTTCCACAGGAAGTCCTACCTGGTGCACTGAACTGGCTGCTTCCAAGAGTGGTCGGCCTATTTCTCCCACTGTTTACAGGTGGAGAAAACATCTATGGGAAGACACACAAAAATGGTGTGGTGTGTAACTGCACAGACAGTGTTTCATGTTTAAAGAATACATTTTTTTAAAGCAAGGACATTTCCGTTTTATTGAACATTAAATATGAATGTGTTATTGATCATTAAGTAAGTAATTAATGTGCACATACCCGCAGAACGTTTATATATAGATAGGCCTATATATAGTAATTCATATTTCATATCTAATCATGCATATATCAGAAGTTTGTGACTAAAGGGATGACAAAAGTTAGATGAAGTAACATAACTGATGAGTCTCTTACCGCGCTAAAATCCAGCAGATCACTCAGCTCCTTATCCGTCCCGATAGCGGCAATCCGCTGCTGAGGGTTCATCCTTACGATCCTTTACTAAATCTACAAAACACAAACATCATTCCCCTCAATCTGAGAGCCTGATGTGTGCAGAAGCGTCATGCTAGCCAGCACGGCTTATGCAAATGACATCGGTGAACATCCGCAGCTTGACATTTGCTAAACAACCCCATATCCCGTCTTTAGCATAACTTTGCGCTGTTCCAAAACCTTTGTACAAAACCAGGGCAATCGAAGGACCTGGTTGTCCTTGATCAAAACCTGTGTGTTATCTTTTAAATAGTTACATAAAAGCTCCTGAAAGACAGACCCAAGTCCTCCTTTCCCCAGCGTCGTAATATTGACAGCTTTAAGTGAGGTTACGGCATTTCTTTCCATTATTAATAGCAATGACACGGTGGAAAGAGGTTTTATTTTAAAGTAAGAGAGCAGGCCTATGAGGTTTTTGGGATGACCAAACGTGGACATGTTGAGAAAGACGCTGTGCTCGATGGTGTCACACACATGGACCCGCAGCATCATTTTTCAACTGCACGCGTTTGATTCTAAATGTTTCAAAAGTCACGAGCTCACAATGAACGCACACGCGCTGTCAAAACATCTGCCGCTACACACTTTTGTTGTTGTTGCATTAAATGAGAATGTTTACTTTACAAACAACGCTGCCGCTGCTGTTGTTGGTCGCAAATGACCAGTTACCTATTCATAATAATGGTGCGACCATGAAACGCTTAAGCGAAAACCGACCATATGCACTGACATAACATACATTTTAACATGGACAATGAGAGAGTGCGATGACAAGCTGAAGTGTTTAAGCCAATGCCGACCCCTTTCGCTTCATATCGGCTCCCGTCTTTTCTTCTATCCCAACTTCTTTCACCCAGTCCGAAACCTCTCAGAAAGTCTGTGCAATATTTTACCTTTTCAGCTGTCAAAAATCCAACTAGGGCGATCGGGTGTGCCGATGACGGCGTGGGTTTCCTTGTCTCGAGTCGGAAAGATAATGAAATCTGTATCTTTTGCGAATGAATTTTGCAAATATCCACTATGTAACTTGCGAGTTTCCCTTAGGCAGACATTTTTGCTTGGCGATAACCGAAGCACAACGATGACGTTAGAAATTGTGTCCTTCCGCCACTGCCGTAGACTTGAGCGTTCTTCAACGGTGCGGATGAATATCATGCGTGGCGAATCATACAACCTTGCTAGGGGAGCAAAGGACCACTGGAGCACCTCCTAAAATCAGTTTGGTTTACCAGCCAACTCCCTCCACGCAAATCTGGGCTTCGTTTTTTATGTGTATTATTAGTATCAGGAGAAATGTAGCATATTTGCAGCATGGAATACATAATTTCAGCTGTATTAGCTCTGTTGGAAACAAGTGCAGAAGCATGTATGCAGAGCGTTTGAACTAGTGCTCACTCTCCCAAAACTATCTTTGTCGACATATGGACATTGCTATTCCTGTTCCTGGACAGTGCAATTCCTCCCTGCAAACCTTATATAACTAGACCCAACTTTCATCACCAAACTTTTGTGATGACTTTTTTTTTTTTCATCATCATCTGAATTGTAATTCTCTGTGCCACATGTCAGCCACAATACAGAACAACCAAATGAGTATCAATAATTGGCTTTAAGTGACAACATAAATAACTTGTAAATAAATGTACAAAATATATAGTCTAGTAGGCCTATATGTATGTTTATTGTGATAAATTATAAAAAAAGGTTTTAAATACTTTTTTTGTTATTGTTAATGTTTGTGTTTTCTAAATAACTTTACTCATTTTTATATAAAGACAAATTAATCAGCAAACATTTGTGTACAACTATAATTAATACATGCTTAAACCCCAAAGGTATCAAAACATAATTTTACACATATTATTTTTAGGCCTACTATATTTTACTACCTATGTCTATGTCAAAACTTTGGTGGTGTGATTGAGTGGGCTCTACAATCTCTTACCACAATGCAGGAGACCTGTTTCATCCTAAAAAAAATAAAATAAAAATAAAAAATAAATTGGCTTGCAAATGAAACCTGCGGAGGAGTGCAATTGAGAGTTTGTCAATAAAGGGTAGCCTACGTTAAAAAAAAAAAAAAAAAACTATAGAGTGTGTGCTGTAAACCTAACAGCAACTTACTGCAAAAAAATAGGAAATTCCTCAGTACAAATAACTACTGTAAATTATATTAGGCCAGGTGTTTGTATGCTGTAAAATTACAGTGTTTAATGATATCCAGGATATTCAGTGATATGCAAATTTGTGATATTGAGTAAAATATAAAGAAGGCTATTTTAAAAAGAACAGAGAATGTAGCTATATCATTATGTATGTTTAAACTTTCACCAATTGTAATCAAGTTCATTCATATTTATCTTTTAAAAAAATGTCACAGACCAACTGACTGTCTTACAAAAGGCTGCACAGAATTTAATGTCACAAAGCCATAACAGCTTACAGACTATATAAGCCCCCCCCCCAAAAAATAAATAAATAAATAAATATATATATATATATATATATAGCTCCTAAAACTCTCAATTTAATTTGAACTTTCTGAATGAAAGAATGAGATGTAGCCTATCATCTGTTGGTGATGATGACATTCATTATTTATTAAGGGCATGGATCCCAACACCCATCACAATACTCATAGTGCCACCTGTTGGTCAGAATAAACAGAAGTGAGACAATACCGTTAAAGTTACTGCTTGCCAAATTAAACTCTTACATAAGTTAATTGTTATATTTATGGTTTAATCACAATTCTCCAAACTACAGGATAATTAGTCACATCGCTGACGCTATTGATTGTTTTTAAGGTAACATCCATTAGTTTTCTTGAAACATTTCGAAATTTGATGTATATTTAGTATAACGTATCGCGCTGTAAGTCTTGAAATCTATCATGTTCTGCAATGTAGACGGCGTTTGTCTTTGTTTTGGCCTAGTTTTCGTCGTCTGACTCATTCATGCATTAGTTATAATTAGTTTCTTTCCTTCTCAGCACACGATTACTTCATGTTCTGTATATTTAATGTTTTTTTAAACTCAGACATTTCGAAGAGGTGAAAAGGTTCTTGGTTCTGTAAGAACCGTGAACACACTCTTTTTTTCTCAACAATAGCCTCTCTGGTTTCCCATGAGCCTCCGCGCTTCATGCCGCTGTGAGGCTGAGCGTGTCTGTCTGAATCAATACTGATGTTTGTAAATATTTCGAAATTTTAAAAGGTAAGGTTGAGTTTCGTTTTTTGATATGCAATGTTTGCTTACGTGATACCATAATAAACCCAGTGAGCATTCCCTGCGTGCTTTGCCGTTTCTCTTTGCAGCCGCTTGCTATTTTTCTTGCTTTTAGCCTGTTAGCATCCAGGCAGCCGATCTGCTTGCTAATAGATTTCTGAATAATGTGCTAAATAGAAAGTCTGTGTGTGTGAACGTCTTTAAATTCTTAGCATTTCTGCACTTCTTTCTTGCATGCACTTTGATTACAAGTAATATAAGGGAGTAAAATGTATGTAATCTGAATTAGCATTTTAGCCGGTCTGTATCCGCAGTAACAGTCGATTATAGTCTCGTGCCTGCACCACTATAGTTAGGCTTCTAAACTTCCCATGAATTAAATTTAGACTACCAAAGTCTATGTCCTGTTCGCGGCAAAGATACATTGTTTTTAACTAATTTCAGTGCCTTTGTAGTATCTTAGTATTACTGTAAACTCAAGTATTTTGGTGAGCTATATTATAATTGTGTAATTGTGCTGATATTTGGGATGTAATTGTCGGTAACGTAGTTGATGTGATTGCGTTAACCACATAACATATCTTTGTTTGTTCTCAGATGTCTGAGCTGTTTATGGAATGCGAAGAGGAGGAGTTGGAGCCGTGGCAGAAGGCAATACCAGAAATCAATCTAATAGATCTGGATGATGATGACGATGATGATGAACCGATATTTGTCGGTGAAATCTGTAGCTCCAAGCCTGCAGCTAGTACAAGACCAGGTGAAGCTCAGTTTTTGACATTCTGACACCTCTGTTTTGGTCTAGTCCTTAAGACGTTGATCATTTTGTTTCTTATGATCTTCAGGTGCCGTTAACCAACCGAACCAGCGGAATGTCCCGGTTCAAAACCCCTCGATGTTGGCATCATCACAAAAGACTCCCCAAGCCTCGCCAAACCCCGCTAGGGTGGCTACAGGTCCTACACTCATGGTCAGAGGTTCAGCCACATCAGGAGGCAACCCTATCCTCATCCCTATCAATGCAACTCTAGGACCTCCAGCAGCCCCTCAACCCATCATCATTAACAACCAGGTAACAATCTGCTGCTTTTTTACTTTTCCCAGGTAAAATCTGTAATGTAAATCAGTGATTTGTGCTGAACAAATGCTAAGCACAACTTAGCATTAAGTTGCATTGAGTTGCTTTCGCCTACTTAAGTTACATTTGACCAACTATTAATAATCATTCATGAATTTCAATTTGTTGATGTGTTTTCATAGCCTAGGCTGTTTGATCAGGCTAGTACTGAATATTTCTTTATTAATTTAAATCTCTTCGTTGTCATATAATCATTATCACTTCAACAGGGTTACATTGTGGCGTCACCACAGAATCTCAACAGCAACACCTCGTTCATCAGCTCTTTGGGGTCACAGTATCCACCAGGAACCACTATCACTGTTTTGCCAGGTATAAATGTGTCTTTGTAGTTGTTTATTCCACACTACTAAGTGTGGTGACAGGAACTTGTTTGGGGGGACTTGTTTTATACCATTCGAAATTGCTTACCACTTTCTATCAGTCTTGTCGACAATTTAAATTTAACAACAACAAAAAACTAATACTAGCCTTTATAAACATTAAATGAGAACAAATAGACCTAATCTTTAGGCACTTGTAATTAAATGCTACAGTAGAACTAAGACATGAAATAGACCTGAAAAACTTAAAGGGTTAGTTCACAAAAAAATGAAAATTCATTAAGTACTCACCCACGTATTTTCCAACCCGTAAGACCGTCTTTCGTCTTCGAAATACAGATTAAGATTTTTGATTAAATCCGAGAGCTCTGATCCCTCCATAGACATCTATTTTATTGCCAGTTTCAAGGTCCAGAAAGGTACTAAAAACATTGTTAAAAATAGTCCATGTGAATACAGTTGTTCAACCTTAATTTTAGATTTTGCTCCTCTGTGTGTGTTAGAGGCTAAGAATAATTTTAGCATGGATATATTTTTTCTTGCTTAGTCTATTTCAGTTCGGCACAATTGATGTGTGCGTACCTGTATTTGACGTAATGGAAACTGTAGTGTGAAACTCCTTAGAGTCTTAAATACCACGCAGAATCAATGCGCTACATGTAAACCATATTCTTTGTTGTATTTTCCTGTCAAAACAACAGAGTTCATTTGGATTTATTACATTTTTAAGAACAAGCAGAAGATTTGCTGGTTTCTCCAGTAGTGGGCGGGACTAATGCACAAACGGCAATCTCATTGGCTGGTGTTATCTGTTACCTTCATTGTTTTGATTTAAGCAAATCAATTCGATTGAACACTGACAATGTGATTAATATTCATGAACCCAGCAGCTCCTCAATCCTTTGTGCGTTGTATTGTTATTAGTAGTAGAAGTAGTATAGTAGTAAGTAATCTAGTGTGTGTATATATATAAAATATCATTAGGGAATAGGAAATATTAACTCAAGCCATATAACTATTGTAACATGCTGAAACGTGACATTATTTGTCATTGCCCCAAGTTACCGGTGTATAGCATGAAAGTGTAGAGTGTGTGTGAGCAACACTCGGGTGCGCACTTGTTCAGGAAGAAAAGTAACCAGTGTGTGTGTTTGACATGTTGAGGCATGGGCTGATGCTGCTCGCAACTGCACTCGCAAACGAAACGTCCTATACAATCTACAAATAAACTAAATAAAAAATAAAATAAAAACATGAAGGGTGCTTTTCCTTACACCTCTCTGCAAAAATGAATATAAATCCGATCTTCAATTCCCGCGCTATATGCACATTTAACAGAGTTCACATCAACGAAAGGAACGGAAATGAGCTGAATTTAATTCATTAGCTCATGCTCAAACAGACATTTACTCCTTATCTTTTCACAATCGAATAGATATCTGATCAGAGAAAACGAAAAAGGCCATAACTCTTGCAGTTGCGCTGACGGAACGTGCGTTGCTGCTGGCACGGACTCTGAACAAGCTCGTCTTGACAGTCGCGTGGTCTCGTGTTGTTTCCACCACCAGCGCATCATTTCTCAGTTTCTTTTAACTAATAAATGTATAAAATATAAAAAAAGAGAAGCCTAAAATGAAAGCATCAGCACCGAAAACAGATACAGGTAATGTATATACAGGTCGATAATTGCACCACCTATTCGATATTCTAGAATTAAATCAAGTAAACGAATATTGGAAAATCGTGACTCATCCTTAACTCGTTCATTCACTTATCCGAGTAAAACATTTGCTTGTCCGGAAAATAGTTCGATATTTTTTTAATTTTGTGTGTGTGTGTGTGTGTTGTAACTATAATTTATTCTGAAGCAATATTCTTACCAGTGTTCAATCTGCTTTGACATTTTTAAATCTGCATATTTTTGCATTTTTATTTTTTTATTGAATCATTTCAAATTTGTGATTTTTTTTTTACCTTGTATAAAGGGCATTTCCCCCCAATCGTATTAAATATAGGCTATGCTTCAGGTTTAATTGTATATTGTTAAATTTGATCAATACATTAAATTAAGACACTATAAAGGCTGTTAACTAGCCTGATGTGGTCATACTCAATTCCAGTCAGAATATGAGTCTGAAACTGCTCCATTGGGCTGTGGTTATGGGGCGTGTTTCAACCGAACCAGGAAAGAGATCAGTTGGACAGACCTACAACCAATCAGAGCAACGAAGCGACGCATTGTCAAATGTCAACATAGTTCAACTGCACTGTGTTGCCAAGTCTGCGTTCCCCCCCCCCCCCCCCCCCCCCGCGGGTTGTTTTTCTATGTACGCGGGTTGAAGCGACTACTATGTAATATATAGACCCATGAGTGCGAATTTTAGCAGGCATCCTTGCCAAAATAACACATTTTACCCCCCAAACACCATTTTTCCCCCAGAGAAGCAATTTTTCAGGGCTAGTAGTTGGCGGGTTTTGTTGTAAAAACTTGGCAACCCTCTCTGCACGTGCGCTGGTATCAGGCTGGAATACACAATCTTTGCCGGTGTTGTAAAAAAATAAAATAATTTAATGATACACAGAGTAATTACCCAACATGATCATCATTTCTGAGAGAAATTGTGAAGGTGAATGCATATACAAACAAGCTCTCCGTTCAGGATTCGAAAAAATATAACTCGAGCCCCTTTGATGATGTGGATGATTACGCTACTTTTTATCATCTGTCCATCATCGTCTAAAACCCACCCTGATGATTTCATTGGTCCGAACAGTTTCTGTTCGGGCATAATTACTCCTCTATGGCGCAAGGCCAGACCGAACTGCCCGACCTAAAAATGTTGTGGGCGGGGCTAAGTTCGGCTGGCATCCAGGCTAGCTGTTAACAATAAAATAAAATAATTTACACTGAAAAATTACAACTGCATTAAATAATGTTTTGAGATTTGTAGTTTTGAATAGACACATAAGAAATGTTAGAAAGTATGTGTTAACATGAAACTAAACCTCAGTAGGTGGCAGCAGGTGCCCGTCTTAATGAGTCAGCTATTGAGTCGTTCATTCAAACACTGAATCGGTCAGTAACACACTTGTTGCTGTGAGACACGTTACGGTTCTGCTGTGTGTGAACGATTTTCGCTGCTAAAATCAAACAAAAACACTCAATATTGCATCTCAAATGTAAGTGACTTTTCAGTCGTGATGGTATTCAGGAAATAGCTTAAATGCTCTAGTGTTGTAATTTCTCCTCAAGAGGCTGCACGACTATCAACAGCGCGACCTTGTTATCGTCAGTTCATCGTATATTATTATCCACCACTATCGATCGCCACTTACACTAAATTAATGCACAATAATTTGTGCATTTTGGTGATTTGCTAGTTATTTGTTGTTTTAATCAGACTCTTGTCCGTCGGGCAAGTCCAATTCTTTTTTACTTGTCCCTTCAAAAAATCCACTTGTCCCGGACAAGCATTAATGTCAAGCCCTGATATATATATATATATATATATATATATATATATATATATATATATATATATATATATATATATATATATATATATATATATAATATATTATAGTGAGGAAAATAAGTAGGGATGCACCGATGCCACTTTTTTTTCAGTCCAAGTACAAATAAATATATATCAGAGATGGGGACTCGAGTTTGAGACTCGGACTCGAGTGGAGTGCACACAGACTCATCCTCGAAAGACTTCGGACTCGAGCTGCGGGACACGTGAACAATGTTTATTTTTTGTAGGGATGTCAGAATTAATGCATATTATTTTTAACGGCAGTTATTTTATTAACGCGCAATTAACGCAGCATGCATTTTCTGTTTGATCTGTGGCCCGTAGTTTAAGAAATTGAGATCAGCCATAGATGTAATGCAGCAGTAGCAAACATTAAAGGTGGGGTAAGTGCTATCTGGTTGCCGCTGTTGTCATTTCAAATCACCAAAACAAACACGCCTCTACCCTCAAAAGGGTCTCGCCCCTATTTTGATAGCACCGCTCCACACATACGTAAACCCAGAGGCATCAACGGCTATGGCACAATCTCTGTGTATCTAATCCAGGTTGAATATTCAATGAAAAAGTCATCCCTTCCATCACAAAAACACAAACCGTTCTCATGAACAACTCGATAGTACACAAACACACAGTCCAGCTAACGACATATTACAATTATGACAAGATTAAAGTTATAGCGATCACAAAATCACAAACTGTTCTCATGAACAAGTCTATAGAACACAAGCCGACAGTCCAGCTAATGATATATTACAATTATGACCGGATAAGGGTTATATAGATCATGAAAAGAGTAAGCAAACATATATTAGGAGTATAGTATCTTACTTGTTGGAGACATTTTGTGAGCTGATGCTTGAAGCACACAGTGATGAGAGTTAGATGCTCCATACGGTGTGGAAATCAACGGGTCTTTATCATCGCTGAAGTGAGACACAATACGATCGCAAATGGACTAACAATCGAACATGACACACGAGCATATTCAACCAGCATATATTAGGCTAGTTCTCAGCTAATGTCCGTCATGTGTGACTCGTGTGTTTTGAATAATGACGTGCACAGAGCGAGAGATCTTCCCACCATCAATAGTAGACACGCCCCTTACCTGCTGATTGGCTACAAGTTTGTTATTCCACTCGGCCCGTGTCCTTTTTCTAAAACGGTTTTGAAATAAGACTAACCCCACCTTTAATAGGGAAAGAAAAGGGTTAACAATAACATTACTCTGAAACAAGTGCAGTTAAAGCCTACATAAGCTACCATATATTGTGCTTAACTTTTATTAGACTCCAGTTCGAAAGAAAAGTGTGTTTTTTTTGTTGTTGTTTTTTTTCACCGAGCACATTCTCTGAGCACGTATACACTGAAGGTCACTCACTCATATTCGAGGTCAATCATTAACACCATCACACCACTTACAGTATATGTGTTTTAATGAACTAAATACATTACAATCGGCCAAAATGAATACGCAGGTTACGCAGGAACAAGAGCGCTCCCGAGTCCGTGTTTCTCTCACTGTTTGTGTGATTCGCGGCACAGTTCGGCATGCACGCACACAAAATACCAGCAGTTCAATAGGGGAAAATCGTATCTCTTAAAGGGGCTGCACTATATTCCTACTCGTGGACTATGGATCTCCTCCAAGTATGTTGTGGTGGTGGAGCTCTTACAGTTCCGCATGACAGCTTTCACATGACCAATTTTTCATAAGAACTGTGCCCTGTTCTGAACTAAAATGCCAGTGTAAAAACTGGCTGCTTATAATAAAGAGACTTTTGAAACTTGACTTGAACTCGAGCCCGAGCCCTGAGACTTGAGACTTGACTTGAACTCGAGCCCGAGCCCAGAGACTTGAGACTTGACTTGAACTCGAGCCCGAGCCCTGAGACTTGAGACTTGACTTGAACTCGAGCCCGAGCCCTGAGACTTGAGACTTGACTTGAACTCGAGCCCGAGCCCTGAGACTTGAGACTTGGGACCTGACTTGAACTCGAGCCCGAGCCCGAGCCCAGAGACTTGAGACTTGGGACCTGACTTGACCTCGAGCCCGAGCCCAGAGACTTGAGACTTGGGACCTGACTTGAACTCGAGCCCGAGCCCAGAGACTTGAGACTTGAGACTTGACTTGAACTCGTGCCCGAGCCCAGAGACTTGAGACTTGACTTATACTTGAGCCCGAGCCCGAGCCCTGAGACTTGAGACTTGACTTGAACTCGAGCCCGAGCCCAGAGACTTGAGACTTGACTTGAACTCGAGCCCGAGCCCTGAGACTTGAGTCTTGACTTGAACTCGAGCCCGAGCCCTGAGACTTGAGACTTGACTTGAACTCGAGCCCAAGCCCTGAGACTTGAGTCTTGACTTGAACTCGAGCCCGAGCCCTGAGACTTGAGTCTTGACTTGAACTCGAGCCCGAGCCCTGAGACTTGAGACTTGACTTGAACTCGAGCCCGAGCCCTGAGACTTGAGACTTGGGACCTGACTTGAACTCGAGCCCGAGCCCAGAGACTTGAGACTTGGGACCTGACTTGACCTCGAGCCCGAGCCCAGAGACTTGAGACTTGGGACCTGACTTGAACTCGAGCCCGAGCCCAGAGACTTGAGACTTGACTTGAACTCGTGCCCGAGCCCAGAGACTTGAGACTTGACTTATACTTGAGCCCGAGCCCAGAGACTTGAGACTTGGGACCTGACTTGAACTCGAGCCCGAGCCCAGAGACTTGAGACTTGGGACCTGACTTGAACTCGAGCCCGAGCCCAGAGACTTGAGACTTGACTTGAACTCGTGCCCGAGCCCAGAGACTTGAGACTTGACTTATACTTGAGCCCAAGCCCAGAGACTTGAGACTTGGGACCTGACTTGAACTCGAGCCCGAGCCCAGAGACTTGAGACTTGGGACCTGACTTGAACTCGAGCCCGAGCCCAGAGACTTGAGACTTGGGACCTGACTTGAACTCGAGCCCGAGCCCAGAGACTTGAGACTTGACTTGAACTCGAGCCCGAGCCCAGAGACTTGAGACTTGGGACCTGACTTGGACTCGAGCCCAGAGACTTGACTTGTGTACTGTGTACTCTCACACACACACACACATGCAATATAATATATTTTACAAAGACTATGTTTAAATCACCGTTGTGTTAATGTTATATCTTGAAATTAATATATTATTCTAAAAAGTGAATCCGCAGCAAAACAAAATCATTAAATTTTACCTCAGGCTTTGCATTCATTGTTTTTTTCTGGTGAGACGGCTTCAGATAAATGTCCACGAAGGTGAGGGAGGATTGTGAAAGCTTACATAAAATTTTCATACGGTATGTCAATAGTATAACAATTAAGTTAACGACAAGCTTTTTGTGATTTTTGCCGTCCGTCATGTGTGCAGCTATTTTGCATACACGAGAAGTTGTTCATCCCGGACACGGTAGTTGCCATGGTAATATATGAGTAGTTGTCGTGGTTCATTGTGGACTAACATTTATTTGAGGAAATCTGTTTATGATATAGGCTATTAGGTTTGACGTATTAGTCCTGTGCTGTCCATTGACGTTGATTTGAATCAATATGTCTATAATGGCTGATGTTGCTTTAGTGAACGTTCAAGTTTAAGCACTCGCCGCCGCATCCACACCTCTATGCTCTGCACTAGTGAGAAGGTTAGTGGCAAAAATGAAGTCATCGCAGTCGCGCGCGTTGAAAGTGCTTTGCAATTGGCGGTGTGCACGGCAAATGTAACTCTCCGCGCAGCTCCGCATCCGAAGGTGCGTTAAAGTGGTATCCGGTGCGGTTGTATCGGGGTATTTTTACGGGTACTTGAGCACAGTATCGGACCGACACCTGATTACTGGTGTCGGTGCATCCCTTAAAATAATATTTTATCCCTTAAAATAAAATATTTGAACACCCTGCTATTTTGAAAGTTCTCCCACTTAGAAATCATGGAGGGGTCTGAAATTGTCATCATAGGTGCATGTCCACTGTGAGAGACATAATTTATTTTAAAAAAATCCAGAAATCACAAAATATGATTTCTTAACTATTTATTTGTATGTATGTATATATATATATATATATATATATATCAGTTTGGTGAGTAAACAAAAAAATGTACAAGCTAGGGCTGGGACGGTATGGATTTTTTTTTCCGCGGTTGAAAAGCAAGAAATTCCAGCGGTACAGCGGTAAACCGCTTTTAAACCCGTGATATAAAAAAAAAAAAAGACGTGCAACAGGCGTGGCGCTGCGCCCCCACTTGCGAGTCTTGTTGTGAGTGCCAAACACACACATTAATCTTTTTCTATAGTTTGCTCTGTAAATTAAATTGAGAGTATAACTAATGCATATATGATATTTTAAATACTGTACTGTATTCCAGATATATATATATTTTTTATACATTTTACAATAATAAACTCACAAACATCCATAAGCATGCGTGTTTATTTTCCGTCAGTGAAACAACACAGGCTACAGCCTGTAAAACATTTAAATGATTATAAGTAAATAATGGTAATCTTAAGAATATAAGAAAATTAAATATCTGTTTAAAAAATATTTGTTTTATAGCCTATTGCCCTCGCAAAGATGCGTCATGCCGCTCGGCGCTTTGAGATGAATGTGGGACACGAGCTGGACTCCTGCTCGAATATCTTCGTCCTCATGTTTTCTCCTGATGTTGCAAAGCAACACTTGTTGTAAAACGTCTGAAGAGTGAATTTTATCTTCCACAGGGTCAAGACATTTAGGCTATGTTTGATTATTCTCTGCTAGAGAAAATGAAAGTAAAACCGCTGGGTGCACGTGAACGGCGCTATTCAAACAAACTTGACGCGCCTCAAGTCTAATAACAAGCACAAACTGTGTTAAATAATATTTCGTCCTACAGTGTTTTTCTACTTTACCACAGTAAAAAATGTGAATGGGTGTAATAGACAAAAACGAAAGGAAGAAACGTTTATAATTCCCTGCAAAAATGAGTGTGCCACGAGTGAAGATTTGGGAAAAGAAACGAGGTGTCCCGTGGGATAAAATGGGCTAACGTTAGGCCTATTGTTAAAATGCACGGAAATCGAAATATCACGACGACCAGATTTCAAAACAGAATTAAAAAGCTGGCAAATCTTAAATTGGGCTCAGCCTCCCTCTCTCATTCGGCATAAATCCATAGCCTGTTTTCTTTTTTTTATTTATTTATTTTTTTTTATTATGCAAACAGACAAGTACAATATTTACAAAAGAGAAGTAAGATGCAAAATACAAATACAAGGGCCAACAAAACATAACATGCCAGTATGATGTGTGTGTGTGTGTGTGTGTGTGTGTGTGTGTGTGTGTGTGTGTGTGTGTGTGTGTTTGTGCGTGTAACTGGTGTGGGAGTGTTAATGTATGAATAAACAATCATGTAGGGAAGTACAACAGACATAACCAAAAAATATATGTGTATAAATAAGGAAATAAAATGGGGTATGAAGAAGGTGACAACAGCAATAGTAATAGCAATATTAATAATAATAACCTGTTTTCATGGCTGCGATGTAACATCTACAAATGTATTTCCCTTGTAAAAGCTTTGTGCTTCACCCCTGAGGTAAAAATCATGTAAAAACGCGTTCACATAATAAAACACTGGGTCAATATTATAGTTCAAAATTATAGTTTTAATTAAGTAGAAAATAGTATGAAAGGAGATATTAAAATAAAAAGTGCACAACTCCTCCTAAGTGGAAACAAGCAAAACTTTCCTCTCACGTGCAAACTAGCGCGGATGAGTCCTTATTCGGGTTAGTAAAATAACAAAATGTAGGTTTTAAGTAAAAAATGAAATATTTTTATACAAATAAAAAAAAACACGATAAAGTGAACATGCTAGTTTTCTAGCAAAAAATATGAAGGCTGGAATGTAAAACTTTTATTTATTTATTTTTGCGGTGATGACGGTGACGATCTCAGACCCGCGGTAGGCATCACGTGACCGCGGTATTGCGGTAAAACGGTAACCGTCCCATAGAGGTTAGATCGGGCTCAAAAAATCAAGCCCGACCCTATCCGAGCCCGTGAACGTTGTGTCCGAGCCCGGCCCGGCCGGACACATTAACTGTAATTATGAGCCCGAGCCCGATTTAAACCCGCCCATTGTTCAATACGTGGGCGTTTTGACGAGAACGAGCCTGTAATGAGCAAAGCGCAGCGAAGCGGACTGGTGAGGCTCATGATAAAACTACATTTAGTTTTCAGTTTTCTCCACAGCGACTGTACAGCCGAATAACATTTTGTTGCAATATTTTCATGTTTAACACTTTGAAGCTGCTTTGAAACAATCATCATTGTAAAAGCGCTATAGGCTATAAATAAAGCTGACTTGACTCCGCTCAATAATCCGCAGGCGCGCGCTTAAGAACTGCTCACCGGTAAACTGATGTTTGCTCAAATCCAGCTCAGACATTTATCTGTAGCTTACTTTGTTGTAGCCATTAAACAATGTGTTTTTTCCTTCATATTTATGTTTAAATATTATAATATTATTTTTACATTTCATCTGATTATGATGAGTGAAAAGATGCGAGTGGGTCAGAAAAGATTTTGGTGGTTATATTTAGTTTAATATTAAGTTTTGTTTTGTAGAAAGCATTTATTTCGTTTTGTTTAAATTGTATCTTAATTTTAAAAAAAGGTTTCTTAGGCCAATTGCCTGGATTTAATAAATAAAAAGCAAATAGCAGGCTATAATCGTGAGGTGAAGTCGTGGGAGTGATGGCTTTCATTGCTCATGAACTGGAGTGCGTCTCATAAATAAACCGAAACTCAGCAGCTACTCGCCTCACAGACATGAGAAATATGCGTATAGAAAGCTTGAAATGACCACTTTTAAACAAAACGATTCAAGGATATTTAATTAAGCAAAGTGCAGTGTTCACGCGAGCAGCTCTTGACACAGAGCGTTTCTGTTTATAATGCTGCGCTCCATCACTGCTCGAGCTGTGAGTTTAACACGCATTTTTACACTAATCCTGACTTGTGCAACTTTGTAGCCTACACATTTGTTTCTTAGTTGTTGTATTAGTTCTTACTTTGCTAAATAAATATATATAATTTCTGATTATAGCATAGCTTTCTGCCCACCCAATTAGACTAGTAAAGTAGGCTAATGATTAAAAAAACAAACGCTTGATCACGGCCCTACCCGACCCGAGGGTAGTGCAGGGAAATCTCAGCCCGACCCGGCCCGTGGGTTGGTTCGGGTCAGGTTCGGGCTCGGGCTCGGGCTCGGGCAGAGAATCGAAACTCTACCGTCCTAGTACTAGCCAATGACAATTATTTTCCCATGGTGTGTGTAGAGGGTTGGTCAAGAGCAATGAAAGATTGTTTGATTAACATTAATGGAATAATGCTTAAGCTTCTGTTTACCATAACTGATGTGTGTGTTAATGAATGTTCATATATTTATAAGAATATTTATACGAAAGTCTTATGGGTAAATTATGACAGAATTGTAATTCACCCAAAGGTTAGTTCACCCAAAAATGAAAATTATTTCATTAATTACTCACCCTCATGTCGTTGGACAACCGAAACAGCTTCGTTCATCTTCGGAACACAAATTAAGTTTTTTTTTTTTTTTTTTTTTTGAAAGCTGATGGCTGAGAAAGGCTTCAGAGAGGCCTCCATTGGCATTCAGTACATTCCAACTGATCCACTAACAAGACCCATAAAAGGCACTAAAGACTTCCTTACAAAGTCCATCTCACTACAGTGTAATTTTACCAAGCGACGAGAATAGTTTTTGTACGCAAAATAATGACTTTATCTGCCAAGATATTGTCTTCCGTGTAGGTCTCTGACGTGAACTCACGCGATAGCGGCGCTCCTCCTCTTCTGGGTCATGTATTCGAACGGTGGAGCTGCGTCATATTCTCGCGCATGTGTCGAGTTCACGTCAATAACTTAGTGGATAAAGTTATTTAAATTTTTGTGTGCACAATAACTATTTTCGTTGCATTGTAAAATTATTGTACAGCCACTGTAGTGAGATGGACTTTGTAAGGAAGTCTTTAGTGCCTTTTATGGGTCTTGTGAGTGGGTCAGTGGAAATGTACTGAATGCCAATGGAGGCCTTTCTGAAGCCTTTCTCAGCCATCAGCATTCAACAAAAATATCTTCATATGTGTTCCGAAGATGAACGAAGGTGTTACGGGTGTCCAACGACATGAGGGTGAGTAATTAATTAAATAATTTTCATTTTTGAGTGAAATAACCTTTTAATGCTTTTGAAAAGAGTATCTGACCTTGAATGTGATATTGGCTCCATTTAAAAACATGAACAGCCACACAAAGATATCAGTTTCAATCTGAATTGAGCAGCTAAGGCTTGCTGTGGGAATGTTTCTATTTGAATATGTATTAAGATGTAATCTTGTGACGCAAAGCTGAATGTTCAGCATAATTGCTGATTTCCTGATGAAAAAACACTTCTTATCAATGTTGAAAACCGTTGTGCTGCTTAATATTTTTTTGTGGTAACTGGTACATTCAGGATTTTTTGATGAATACTAATGCGTTATTTGGAATGTGATCATTCTTAATTTGTGTTTGTTTCCCAAGCAGCAGGTCAGCAGATAGTTCCACAGGTCACTGCTGCACCAAAGCCAGGGGTCATTCACAGGCCTCAAGTGCAGCTCATTCAGGACAATGTAGTTACCTTGTCCAACGTACAAGCCCCGGCTAACCTTTCTTCTCAATCCCACACTACTTCAGTCTTTCAAAACACACAAGGCATCGCCCCAACACTAGTTAAACAAAAACCTTCATCCCTGCAAAATATGAACAGCAGAGGTAAGCCTGTGTGTTGGAATGAGACTGTAAAAAGTTTGTTTCTAATGTCCTAGCTGATTCAGTGTATCCACTTATGTAATACTAAACCTATTTTCTTGGTAAGTGTATTATTTACCAAAGTGAAAGTTTGTAAATAAGGTTTTACCATCCACCAACCATCATTTTTGGATGATTAAGCCACTGCAATTAAATGTAACGACAAAATTGGATCTGTTTGTTATCCATACACTTGGCTACAATTTAAAAAAAAAAAATCAATAACTCCAAAGGCCTTTTTTTGTTGTTGTTTTTTAGAGAGGTGTGTGTGACTGACTTTCTTTTATTTTTTATTTTTTTGAGCATAGAGGCTTGATCAGACATTTATTTTTTATGACCCACAGATAATGGCACAATGATTAATGACACAAACGACAGTGTGTCCAAAGGAGGTAAGCTTGACATGGATAGCTTTTTGTCCATTATGTATTGCAGGGTTTCCAGAAGCAACAATCTGTTCTTCTTTTAATCTTTTTCCCCCTTCTTTGACAGTTGGAGAAAATGATTTCTCCGTGACAAAGAAATGTCCCAGGTGTCAAAGTGTGTTTGCCTTTCAGTTTTTAAAAAGTCATATGAAGGTTAGTGTTAACCCCTAACAGTTTTGTTTACTATCTTTTTTTGTTTCCTGTATTAACAACAGCTTTATTGAGTTAAAGCGAGCAGCGCTGGATATTAGCATAACCAATTATGACAGTTCGCCCAAAAATAAAATTGTCTTCACATTCCAAACCCATAAGACATTTGTTTATCTCCAGAACACAAATAAAGATATTTTTAATATTCTTATCTATTTAAACTAAGGCCATTTAATCGTCAATTTCAAGCTTCAAAAAGACATTGTAAAAGTAATCTATATAAATCGAGCAGTTTAATCCATGTATTCTGAAGAGAGATATATTATGAAGAGTGGTATTCATTTGGTATTTTATTCACATATAAAAATCATTAATGCACACACATAAAGCTCATTAAATGTGATTGACAGAAGCTTAACAGTAGTTGCTTGACATCAAATTACAGTAATGAATTTCTTAGTAATGCATTTACACCCAACACTAAATCCAGTATTGAGATGTTATGACACTCTTGTTCTCCTCATTTTCTTCAGATGTGCTGCCCTGAATTGTTGGATTCTGTGTTCCCCTCAACATCGAAGCCCGACAAACAAGCCATCTTACCGAAAGTCAATGAGATTGAAAAAGGCAAACTGATTATGCTGGTTTCAGATTTCTACTATGGGAAATGTGAAGGGGATTCATCTCTGATTTCTAAGTTTAAGTCCAACACCACCTTCAAGTGCAACAGCTGTTTAAAAATGCTCAAGAACAATATCAGGTATTTGTTTGAATATTACTTGTTACTGAAGCACCATCTGTAATCAGTCAGTGGCCAAGTCCAGTGCTGGGATAGTTGAACCTTTATAGACCTTAGTCCCGGTAGATGATATTTAATTTGTCACAGATGAAAACGTTTCAAGAAATCCATACGTTTTTAAAATCGGATTTCTTTGTATAATTGTTTTCGTCTGCGCGGGAGCAGCATTGACTCATACTGCTTAGAGGGAACATTGCTCATGAGAGTCATTAGCTACAAGAGCCCAGGGAGAGGGAGAGAGAGACTGAGACTGGGGGAATCAGCCATTCTCAGACCCCATCACTGGATTCCCACTCAGATGGATGACATTATCAGACCCCCGTTCCCTCTAGGGGCCCCAGATGAATAATGGAAGGTAGTTTGGCTGCTATAAGAACTGTTCTTGTGATTAAATAACTTTACTCAGCCTCGGCGTGAGAAAAGCCTCAGTAAGCTCCTTTTAATGGGGAGGCACGTTTGCAGCGCACCCCAAGTTCTGGCAGCAGGGGTCACAGTTCAGCCGCATAAAAATCCCTATTAGGGGAGCTGAGGTTGCAGAACGCTCTGACTGAAAAATTGGCCGCTCAACGTCAGGGCGCCAATGGTAGGTGAGGCAGAGTGAATAGAGGCAGCCTGAACAACACATCATTAAACAAAGAAGCAGCGCAGTATAATTGCTGGTATTATAATGGCTATTACGCACAGTTAGAATGTGAACTTTAAGTAGAATATTTGCTAATTTGTCTCTCGAAAACCCTTGGGAGCTCAAATGCTTCTTGCGTACACGCGCACAGGCCTCGCACTGTTCAAAGGTGACTTTTAATAGTGTGTTTGTAATTTGGCTAATTATATTTAACTGTGCATGAGTTTTATTTTGTATTCCCAATGGATGCTAAACATTAGCTACTTTAACTTTGGCATTTTTCTCTTCCCTTCAGACGTTTTTGATGAATTACGGTTTATGATGAGTGGGTAGTTCATGCACTGCTCATTTGTATCATGTAAATCCAGTATAATCTGTAGACAAAGCTGAAGTATGACCCTTTTCAAAAATAGGATGAGAACTTCAGTTGGAACATCTGAAATGGCATGATTCTTGGAGGATGTTATGGGTCTATTTTTGGTTGTTTTTAAAAAAGCAAAAGGAAACGGCACTCTTAAGAGAGCAGACACTTTGCAGTGGTTTACCTGCTTGAATGTTGTACAACTGTTTGACATTCACTTCCTTGCACATCAAAGACTTTCCTGTTTTAGTCATCACACCTTTGTCAACGGCGGTCCCGATTGTGTCAGACTTGACTTGGTTCTCACCAGACAACAGCTGTTTGTGGAGCAGGGCATTTACCTTAAAGAGTGGCATTTAATGTCACAGGTTACAGGTGTACCCAATGCCTTCTCACTCTTACTGTCTCTTGAGGCATCCTGCAAGCCCATTTGGAAAACCTTAATTTTGGTTGCGATTGTCACATAGGTGTTTTTCTTCTTTTTTTGTATCTCTGCTCGCACACTTAGAATAAGAATGGAAGACAGCTGAACAGACTTAATTAAAACTTGCCAAAATCATTTTAGACTGCTGCACAAACAAACATTTTGTTGGTGGTATTTGACTTTGCATCTGAGCAAAATGTGTAGGTCATCTCAATTGTGAGTGATCCTTTTAAATGTGTCAGAAGTTGTCAGGGTTGACAAGGCCAATAATTTAGCAGGGAGTTTGTCACTAGGGCTGTTAATGACACCCACCCAATGAGAGATGTGGCCCTCTGATTTTTTTTATTGGCTGTGTAAATGAAGGCCACAGCGGAAAATCAGCTAGTAGGATTTCTTTATATGGACCTCTTCACTTCCTTTTTGCTTGTTCTTTCTTTGTAATGCCATCCTTTCCCCTCTCACTCAGGTTCATGAACCACATGAAACACCACCTGGAGTTGGAGAAGCAGAACAGTGAGAGCTGGGAGAGTCACACTACATGCCAGCACTGTTACAGGCAGTATTCAACTCCCTTTCAACTGCAGTGTCACATAGAGAGTGCCCACAGTCCCTTTGAGTCCACCAGTAAGTCACAACACTTACAGTAAGTCTTTTGATAGCATTCCTCTGTGTTGTAATTGTAGTTGGACTTCGCTGTTCTCATTAAAATGATTATTAAAAACTTTGGGCCAGCCTGGCAATATAAGAGAAGGCAGTACTTTAGCTAACACTTGTGCTACAAAATTATATTTCTCCACTATTCCCTGTGGCTTAATGAGAGTGATAAAATACATAAAGCATCAATTTCACACCAAATGTATTATTTTGCACTAACAAAGTAGACAAAAAACTACTGACAAATCACTTGAACACACATCACATCAAAATTACATTTTTCAAGTTTAAGTAGGACCTTTCCTAAAGGACTTTAGGTCATGTTAAAATAGTTATTGATGGTGTAATTGGAATGAGTGTTTCACCAGAGGGGAAGAAGTTGATTGTTTTGATATATTTTAAGTGTAATGTTATCTTTTCTTTCCCCAGCTAACTGTAAAATATGTGAATTGGCTTTCGAGACGGAGCAAGTGCTTCTAGAGCACATGAGGGACAATCACAAACCTGGAGAGATGCCCTATGCCTGTCAGGTAAAGCTTCATCATTGCTCTATGTAATTGGTATTTTGAATATTTGGTTCTCACCTTGTTTTTGCTCTCTTGAAGGTTTGTAACTACAGGTCCTCCTTCTTCTCTGATGTGGATAACCATTTCCGTACAGTTCATGAAAACACTAAAGACCTGCTTTGTCCCTTTTGCCTGAAAGTCCTTCGCAGTGGCCATATGTACATGCAACACTACATGAGACATCAAGTGAGTGTATACCCTCATGCGTGTTTCTATTAACGTTTTGTATGGATATGGAAATTATTGTATTGCCGCCTCTTTGTTTAATAACTTAAAAACCAAACAGTCTTTTTGATATGCTCTTGGACAAGACATCATCTCTATGTCTGTGGATTTGGAGCTTGAGACTTTACTGATCTGAAGTCAGCACAATGTGCAACTCATTTGTGTGCTGCCCCATTGGCTCTCACTCTAAGGTTGGATTGATTTGGTTGTCTGCTGAACACCTTGGTGCAATATATAACAGGCTGACAGTGGCGGCTTCCTCTATTCACCTTCCCTGGTAATTCTTTATGGGCTTTTCCCTGGCAACAGCAATCTAGAGACGTGTCGGCCAAGAGCAAGATTTGTAACCAAAACAATAGTGCACGTGGTGGTGGAGTGATGCGGATTAGAGACGTGTCTGCAAAGTTAAACTTGAGTTTATGGCATTTATAGGGTCTGAATATAATCACACACTATATATATATATGTATGTGTGTATATGTATGTGTATATATATATATAGATTGTGATTATATTCAGGCCCTATAAATGCCATAAACTCAAGTTTAACTTTGCAGACACGTCTCTAATCCGCATTCTTCCACCAATTTAGAAAATTCTGTTATATTTTTTTTAAACATTAAATAGTTTTTGTTGCTGCAATAAATCACTTCAAATCACATCCAAATTGAATTTGACAATTTAACTGGTCAATGTAACTTCTCACTTAACGTTGTATATATTCTTTGTTCTTTTATTGTATTTTCTAGAAAAAGGGGATTCAAAGATGTGGAAAGTGCAGATTAAATTTCCTCACCTACAAGGAAAAAGTGGAACATAAAACACACTTCCATCGAACCTATAGGAAGCCAAGAAACCTTGAGGGATTGCCTCCAGGAACCAAGGTTTTCTTCAAACCAAATCTTTTAAAATTGAATGTTGAATAACTATATATTCTATACTATATAATATTAACTATATATATATATATATATATATATATATATATATATATATATATATATATATATATATATATATATATATATATATATATATATATATATATATATATATATAAACTATGTAACTATATATATATATATATATATATATATATATATATATATATATATATATATATATATATATATATATATATATATAAATAAAATACTTTTTATTAGTCACTCTCATTATTTTCTTTTTAGGTCACAATTCGGGCCTCAGTTTCTGGTGCACCAATGTGTTCCGATGCTTCAAGCAAATCCTACATCATACCCACAAGTCCTGAAACGGCAAAACAACCTGTCAGAACACCAGCAAACACAACCAAACCAAACTTAAATGGAGGAAGGGCAAAGACCGCAAACCAATTCGGCTCTAACCGAACCATCCACAATAATGAGCTCAAACGTTTGAGGTGAGGATACTTAAGCCCAAAGTATACTTCAGTTTTGACACAAACGCTAAGCATATATGGGTTGTTGACGAGCATTTTCACTGTCACACAGATAAAAATGAATATAATTAGTTTTGTTATCATTTTAAAAATGCAGTAAATGGTTAAACATTTCTTTGTCATGCATGGACCTGTCAAAGGGATGCTTTTTCATATTAAACTGTTATTCCCTTAACTAAGATGAGTTGATACATACCTCTCTTGTCTCAGTGCGTGCTCTTAATCTCTCTGACGCGTGGTGACATTCTGATAGCATTTAGTTTAGCCCACTAAGCCCAGTTCATTCACCATGGTACCAAACAGACATCAAGTTAGAAGCTACAAAACATCTCCACGTTTTCCCTGTTTAAATACAGTTACACGAATAATTGAATGATCAAGTGACGTAAAATAAAACGTGGCGCTTTTCTAAGCGGATTAAAAAGGAGAACTATAATGTATGGTGGAATAGCACTTCTGAGAGTACTTTGACTTTATTTTGCTAGCTGTTAAAAGTCACGGCTGAAAAATCCTCCCTCACACCTCCCTCTCTCTTTTCCGTCAATAGGAGGAGAGGATTTTTCAGCCGTGACTTTTTACTGCACGGAGTCAAAGTACTCTCAGAAGTGCTAATCCGCCATACATTATAGTTCTCCTTTTAAACCCGCGTAGAGAAGCGCCACATTTTATTTTGTCACCATACTAGGTCGTTTAACTATTCGTGTAACTATTTAAATAGGGGAAACGTGGAGGTGTTTGGTCACTTCTAACTTGATCTCTGTTTGGTTCCATAGTGAATGAACTGGGCTTAGTGGGCTAAGCTAAATGTTATCAGAATGTCACCGTGTGTCAGAGAGATTGTGCACTCACTGAGATGAGAGAAGTATGTATCAACTCGTCTTAGTTAAGGGAATGAATTTTATTTTATTTATTTATTCATTACATTTTAGCCAAATCTCAAAATTGTCAAATAGTATGACTATCTCAAGCATGGTTCTCAATTTTAAAAAAATATATAAATTAAAAAGAAAAGCTTAAAATGTGAATAAATACCTCAGGCATAATTTTACAGGTCTCTATTTTAGCAAATTACTATATTTTATTTCTAATACATTTCTAAAAGTGTAGAAACTTGATACATTTTGTCACGGAAAACCATGTTCTCTGTTGTGACACCATATCCTGATTTTAAATTGGGCAATTCCATGACAAGTTTAATTAGTTAAAGGATCCTATTCAAAGTCATGTTACTGTGAAGTCCATGATGTGCACATAAGATTTTGTCTCAGAAAGAAGACATATTCAACTTTTTTGGAACCACCATAAAAGCGTTCATTTCTGTTGTGCGACACCCCTATATTCTTAATGCTTTCTATGTCACACCATAGGACACATTTCAAAAAAAGTTAGTGACCACTTATATTTTCTCAAACATCAGACTTCACACTATATAATATATATATATATTTTTTTTTCTTTAAAAGTAGTAGACAAAAAAAGCATTTTTTACTGCTTATTTGTCAACTACCCATATATGTACAGCCAAACACAGCCTTATGTGTATAATTTTTACGGCTATCTCTCGTCACCACAAGCAACAACAACGCTGTTCAGTCTCTTCCATTTCTTGTGAAACAATGGTCTGAAAGACCAACCAACTAATGAATGCAAAAAAATGAAGGCACGTGCAAGATTAGATTAAATGCATGATTAAAAAAAATCTGGCTATTTTTATGTAAATGTGTACATGCACACTATGCTGAAGATAAAATGTACGCGCACACGTGCACATACCCTACCATACCAATGAAGAATAAGTGTGTTATACTAAAATTAAGAGTCACAGCCTATATGCTAAAAAGAATATTAATGAGTATTTATTCTTTACAGACTTCCAAGTGGAGGAAATAAGTGTGTTGAGTGTCTAACTGTGGTTATGGACCCTTACGCTCACTATCCTTTATCTCTGAAATGCACTATATGCAAGTTTAGATCAAGTTGCCAGAAGGCCTTCAGACAGCATATGGTCAGGTAAGGGAAAAATATGGATGAATGAAATGTTCCAAATGAATGTGATCAGATCTTTAGCAGATCTTTACCTTCTCATCTGCAGGTTTCACAGCAGTTCAAAAGTACGTTTTGGCAAAGCGAGGAAGACTCCACATGGGTTGCGGTGAGTTGTGATCTATTATATCACTGTTTGCTGTATGTGAACGTGCAAAATGTGAAAAGGTTTTGTTTGTTTTTTCTCCAGGAGTCTAACGCTGGTGTGTCTTAAGTGTGACTTTCTGGCAGACGCCTCTGGCGCTGACCAGATGACCGAACATTTGCTCTGCAGGCCAAACCACTCCTGCCAGGTCATCATGGAACCAGGTAGGATGCGTGATTCTCAACTGCGGGAATATTGGTTTTCTCTTTGGAATGTCAGATTGTCTTACTTGCATACTATTTTCCTTTCTTTAAAGTTACCAATGGAGGATCAGAAATAAAAAGGTGAGAAAGTTGTTTAAATGATCAAGTATTTGTTGGTTTTATTTTTAAAGCTTGTGTTTGTTTAAAAAAAGTTAGCAGTGTTATTCTCAATGTTCTGATGTGCTCTAATTGTTAAACGCATGATGTATTGGTGTACAATGACACCATATGCTTATTTGTATTTTTGTTAAAAGTAGAGGTTAGAGCTGTGAAAAGAGGCAAGTAAAAATAGACTGGGAAGTGTAGCTTGCCTGATTGAGACAAATTACCTTTTCTGATGAAACGGGGATATTAATGCAGACCTCCTGACCTATGAATTGTTTGGGAATATCATTTATTATAAAAAATGATCTCTTATTTTTTCATTAGTGTAAATGGGATGACTATTAAGTGGTATACGGGAGACCTTGCTTAAATTAAAATAGGAGTTTTGCCATTAATTAAAGCTGAAGAACACAGTCTTGTTAATGTGGACCACAGAGAAATGCTTCTGAGTCACTATGAAAGGGAAGTGGGAGAATATTTGTATTTACTTTTTTTTCCTTTTTTTCCCGGATTCTTTCTAATTGAAAAGAATCCACTTCAAACAGAAGAATCCCTTGCTCACGTAATTTGACATTTTATTTAATCATCTTATTTACAGGTTTGCTACTCATGTCGGTTAATTGAGTGCTTGGCTTAATTTAATGAATTTTGTCATTAACATTTTTCCTTCCAAAATAAAAAAAGAAAATAATTAGCTTGCCTCCAGTTCTCATTACAATAATACAACAAAAAACTAATATTCAGTACTGTAATCCAGAGGGGGAAAAAAGGATGTTAGAATGCTAGTACATTAGTGTTTTAATGCCTGCTTGAAATCAATGTATTAAAAATTGCTTTCATTTAGTCATATCAACATTATAAAAATAAAAAAAACTACATATGCATTGCAGTAATAAAAATGTAGGGGCTAACTCATGAAAAATCACAACTTAAAATCTTACATTGATCCTTAAATCATTTTTTATTGTATTTATTTTATTGTAACTAAACAAACTGATAGTAATATTATTGTATATCGGTCATGTAATATTCCAGCTCATAATTATTATTAATGGAGCATTGTGTCACTCTGTTCATGTTCCTTTGCTTTTCTGTTGTTCTTGCATAATAATCTTCATAATTCAGGTCACTGGAAACCCACGATGACTCCGAACTCCTTCCCATTAAATCGGAGACTGAAGTTGGAGATGAAACGGAACCAATTGAGATCAGTGATGTACAAGCTATTCCTAACAAAGACAACACAACGGAGGATGGGTCAGAGGTTCGTGGAGCTGAAAAAAGTGACCCAGAAGAGGTGAAGGATGACACAATAGGGGCCACGCTCGACGTATCAGAGGAGGAATCACCCAAAAGCCTTTCACCTCACTCACCCTCTGAAGCTCCTGCCAGCCCCGTTTCTGCCCTCCCAGATGAAGGTGGCATAACTCCCTCTGATTTTCTTCTTAAAACTGATGGAATGGAGTCTGTGAATGCAGACTCGCAACTGGAACCTCTTACTCCTTCCAAGGTCCTTGAGGACGGCGCCACTGAGAACTCGAAATTGGAGATGGATGGTTAACTGCAACCCAGTTCAAACAAGACTGAGGACCCCTTGAAACATCGCAAGACTTTTTGCTGACTCTCTCTCTCTCTATCCCCCTTTTTTATATAAACAAAAATATGCTTTAATAGGAACTTTTTTCCTGGATCCAAAACGAGATGAAATCAATACTGTGCTAAAAACGTGACTTAAAATCTTATACTGTATGAGTACTTTTTTTCTGTACTTAAGTAAGGTTTGTAAAGAAGCACCCTCTAGATTGAAACTGAGTTGTAAAGGCAATGTGAATGTTCTTATATACATATTATGTTCTGTCCACAGTTGTGACGTCCATTTGGACTCTAGGGATGATCACACAAAACTGAGACACAAGGATAACAAACCTGGAGCTGATTTCCACATCTGCCCTTTCATAGGACAAAGAACAATTCAGCAATTTCTCAGTATACTGTACTTAGGAATGACAAAATACATCCTGATATTTTTTTTAGATTGTGATTATTGTATTGTTATATGTACTTTATCTGGGTAGGATCCTGCATTGGGAATCATTTCTCCTATTGATTGAGACGGAAAACATTATAGAAATTAATTTGTCTTAATCAGTATTAAACTTTTATTACATATTCACTAGGGGTCTGCTATTAAATGGTGACTGTGATTCACAGTATTATCGCAGCCTTTTTGCTGGAGACAATATTGCTTGTTTTCTCATAAGGGCTTGATTTGTTAAAGAGCACCCTCTTGTGGATTCATGATGTGTAGTTCAATAAACAATAGTGTTGAAACGACTCATTTATGCGAATCGGTTCTTTTGAAGTTCTTTCCAAAGAACCGGTTGAAATGTATTATTTTCTCATGAGCTCTTTGAAGCATATTACAGGTTTTTTTTTTAAACCTTCGATGTTATTGCACGTTTTCAAATATATCTTATTGAAAACAGCTATTACTTTTAAACGTACAAACGTGCAGTGCTGCTGGGGAGGTTTAGAAACGCACTATTGCCTTAACCATATGTGGGCACCAGACCGTAAAAAAACACGCATTGCTGTATATTACTGTATGCCATGAATCACCTAACTATAATCTGCAGTGTTAAAAAAAAACAATACAAAAAAAATCTCAAATTCTTTAAATGCTTTGCATTTGTAACTACAAATGTATTGATTTTAAACAATATTGTAAATCGTAGAATGGGTGGGTTTTAAGGTTGTTGTTTTTTTAGTACTCTTGAAAGGAAAACAAGTATAAATCTTAGTAAGCTATTTAAGTTTTGTAGCTTTTAAAGTTTTTGTAGCTTTTATTATTTGTATATTATCCAAGCTTCTAGTGTCCAAAACAATACGTTAAAAAATACATGAAATACATATTTATTTTCTCTCTCTAACACAACACCAGTACGGGATAAACAATTTTGAAGATCTCCTTCTGTTCTCACCATAAACTTGTTTCTACCGGGATCAGAAATACGAATATGTCACCGCTCATCAAGTCTCTTGAGACCTAACGGTTACGTTTTTACGGTCTATGGCTCGAAGTCCGCGGTTTAATGAGTTCGGTTCGATTTAGCCCGATCGTTCAGAAGTTCAGAATGGTTTTGTGAACCGATTCATCAAAAAGATCCGATTAAAAAACGCTCTTCATGAAATAACAATAATAACTTTATAAATACAGACTCTGTGGTTTTATTTTATTTTGAAGTACAAAAAAGCGGTAGTTGTGCAAGTGTTGAAAAATAGAATTAATAAAAGCACAAATCTTTTTTTTTATATAGCGGAAATGACGTTAACGTCAACATGGCGACGCACACATGCTCCGGTGTGTACATAGCGCTTTAAGTAACCTTGTAACTGTCATCTACTGTTTTGCGAACAATGGATTAGAATGCGGATTGGAATAGTGAACATAATCAGGACACGTCATTGTGACAAATGTCAAGACTATCTCGACTGAAGTCGTCATTAAATGCTAGAATGATTCCTATCACTATTGCGTTCTTATCAGTTAATAGAGGAGTGATGGTTGTATTTTGCTAGCTGTTAAAGCTATTTGTTGTCATTTATGAAAACTTATATCAGAGTATGTGGAGCCTAAGCTATTTAAAAGTCGTAGATCGGGGACGTTTGCTGTCTCAAGGACTTTGTAGCAACTGCATCACACGTCTTAGGACATGCTTTCTGTTAAGAGGAAACAAATCTTTTGTAACTGAAATACAGTCAGCTTCAAAACCAGCCTGGAGAGTATTGTTTTTTGGAAGTGACGATTTTGCACTGGAATCATTGAAACGGCTTCATGTATCCCGGTAATGATGTCCATTTTTTAACTGCATTACTGTTTTTGCTAATAAATCTATTGCATTTTTTTTATTTAAATAGTTTTCTTTTCATGTTTTAGGGATGACATAACAGATAAAACCATAGATTCACTTGAGGTTGTGACGCTGTCCAGAGATACTCCAGTCAGAAAGTATGCAGAGCAGCACAGACTTCCACTTCACCATTGGCCAGATGTGGACTTCAGCACACAGTTTGATGTTGGTGTGGTGGTGTCATTTGGCTGTTTAATCAAGGAGAAAATCATCAACAAAATGCCACAGTAAGTAATGAAAATTCAGCAACAGAGCATGACTAAAGAAAAAGGTTGGATCTTCTGTAATTATTGTGTTCTGTTTTAAATGTTTTAATAGCATGATCTCAGCTGTTGTTTTGTTTTGTTTTTTTTTTTTACTTCAGCGGGATCCTGAATGTGCACCCTAGTCTGTTGCCACGCTGGCGGGGACCTGCTCCAGTCTTTCATACGATTTTACACGGTGACAGCATCACAGGAGTGACTATCATGCAAATAAGACCTAAGAGGTAAATGCCATGTTTAGTAATTGTTCATGGCAGGACCAATAAGAAAGTTCCATATAAGTTGTTAAACATTTCTGTGTATTTCTCTTTCAAGTATCAAGTCTCTTATTTTATATCAGATTTGATGTGGGCCCCATTCTTCAGCAAGAGCTGTATGAGGTTCCAAAGAACTGCACTGCGGATGAGCTTGGAGCTACTTTGGCGATTGTGGGTTCCAGAATGGTAATTTCCACAACATATTTTAGTTTCCGTAATGAAAAATGTATTGTCTTTGTAGTATAATTTATAGTATAGAGTAGTTATGTTTATGTAATTATGTTTATTGTATAAATATTTACATTTAACATGGCTAACACTGAATAATACTTATTCAGCAAAGACGCAACAAATAAATCAAAAGTGACAGTAAAGACTTTAAAGGGTGGTTAATTATGATTGAACTTTTTTAACTTTAGTTAGTGTGTAATGTTGCTGTTTGAGCATTAACACATTTGCAAAGTTACGACACTCAAAGTTCAAAGCAAAGGGAGATATTTTATTTTAAAGAAATAGCTTAAAGAGTTAGTTCACCCAAAAATGAAATTTCTTTTATTAATGACTCACCCCAATGTCGTTCCACACCCGTAAGACCTCCGTTCATCCTCGGAACACAGTTTAAGATATTTTAGATTTAGTCCGAGAGCTTGTATGTGTATCTTGTATGCCCACTTGCTGTCCATGTCCAGAAGGTAATAAAAACAGTTAGTTAGAATCTCTTGAAGCAGTTTGGTTAGTTAGAATCTCTTGAAGCATCGACAATACATTTTGGTCAAAAAATAACAAAAAATATGACTTTATTCAGCGTTGTCTTCTCTTCCGCGTTTGTTTTCAAACCTCAAATAAAGATTCAAACGGTCATGAATCAACAGATTGATTTGTGATTCGTATCGCCAATGTCACGTGATTTCAGCAGTTTGGCAGTTTGACACGTGATCTGAATCATGATCCATGATTTGATTCTTTATTTGAGAAACACGGAAAAGAAGCAATGCTGAATTAACCCTTTAAAGGGGGGGTTTCAGTCAATCTCACGTCAATCTTGAGTACCTATAGAGTAGTATTGCATCCTTCATATCTCCGAAAAGTCTTTAGTTGTATTATATTTATAAAAGAAAGTTAGGCTGTACCGAGTCTTTCCGGAAAAAAACGAGCGGCTGGAGGCGTATCGTGTGGGCGGAGCTAAAGAATGATGAGCGTGGAGCTACTGACATTGTCATGCGTGGAAAAGAAAACGTTACTCTAATAAACCATGGCTATCAATCAGATTCAACTAATAGATATATGATCCAGAATTAGATCCAGAGGCTGAAATAAATTGAACAGGAGAAGCAACAACAGCAGGACGTCCGTCTCTGTGGTATGTGCTGTATTTAGTGGACTGTCAACATTTGCGTTTACTTGTGGTATATGATAACATGATTTGGTTTATGGACTATTGTATGCGACTAAACCTTAGCAGTAGCAAGCAAAACGGTTTTGCACGTCAGATAGTGTATTAAAAAACAACAACAATGGAGTAACGTCAGCGCATTTGAATGAAGAAGCACGCTTTGTGAGAACGTCCCCTAGCCTAGGTTTATGTTTGGATGGTTTTACAATAAACAAACTGACATATTAGTCAGCTAAACAAATGTATTTATACACACACCATACATCGCATGCTCCATTGATAAATTAACTATACACGATCGTGTTGTTTACTGATGTTTACTTACGCGACGATAGCCAACAGCATAGACATTTGAAGCAGTTTTACTCACCGCCTGCTTCCAAAGCACGACTGTGAACCTTTATCGCTTGGACCGCTCCGTCAAAAACACACTTCTTGTTGATTTCGTGAAGTCCTGTGACAGCAGTGACCGTGGAGATCCACTTTGCAATGCGACTGAAGCGTGATGTTGTGATGCTGCTCGTCGTTTCTGCGTTCAAATCGGTTCAAATGCAGTGCTGCCTTCCTGGAATGCTATGCGGACGCGTTAAAGCCGCTTGATGTCACCAATAGGAATAAAGTGGAGCGCGGCGCGACAGAAGTGTTGCGCGGACGAGTGTGTAGTGATTTTTACTTTTGTCCACCCAAAGTGATTGGTACTCACCTCACCACTGACGTTGTGATTTTTGGATCACACATCACTTAAGGTGTGGTTATGAGTACATCAGATGACCACCTTCCCCCGCTTAGTTTGGGACACTAGTCAAGGTCTTTTACCTTGGCTGTATGAGAACACTCCGAACAGGAGGCTGCCCAGTCATTTATAACGAATGTAAAGGGGGGAGAGTTGTCCAGCTGATTTATCTGAAAGATTGGTGAGATTTCTAACTTGTAGAGCCTTTTCTGTTTTATCTGCACAAGGAAGACACAATTGTAATAAAATAGATTTTATTAACAAAAGATAAACAGAACAATTAAAACAAATACTAAATGAATTCAATGAATGATAAAGGAATAAAGTGCGTAAAATGTATAAAATACATGTGAGTAAGTTAAGTGTGGCTATAGAAGAGTTACGTTATCTTATGGAAAGATAAACTGTTGTTTCTCTGAAATTAAGGTGAAGACCCTTATTATGTATCAAACAAATAAACGAAAGATTATTTGTTATTAACTAGCATCAGTTATATTACTTGTAATGTAAATTACAAAATCATATACTGACAATATACAACAATGCCAAGGTCTCTAGAAAGAGGTTTGGTTAAAGGGGGGGTGAAATGCTGTTTCATGCATACTGATCTTTTTACACTGTTAAAGACTTGGAATCCCATACTAAACATAGACAAAGTTTCAAAAGTTAAGGTGGACGTTTGATGGGAGTATTTCTTTGTCAAAAATACTACTTCCGGTTAGTCATAAGTTTCGGCAAGTTTTTTGAGATCATGCGTCCCCATTGACGTTAGTGGGGGCGGAATTTCCTTGTATGGGCCTTACGGACAATTCTACCGGAAGCGCGTGAGAGAGAGCGAGGGAGAGAGCGAAAGCAACAGCCTACGCCCATCAAAGCGGGGCTTGTAGGATGCTGGACAGGTGACAATTACACATAGCACATAACAATGTCACCAAAAAAGTGGGTTTTTGGTTGCCAGACCAAGACAGTCCTGCACAGATTCTCTAAAACCCCGCGTTAAGGCAACAGTGGATGGAATTTGCTTTTCCGGCTCAGCAACTGAGTTGCGCGAATGTTTATATCTGTTCGCTGCATTTCGGTGCCGACTGTTTCATAAACAAGGCCCAGCTCGACGCCGAATTTTCCCAATCGCCTAATGCTGAAGGATGGAGCAGTCCCAACGTTAGAAGGGTGAGTGAGACTGCTTTTAGTCCGCTTACTGTCTACACAAACCACGCGTAAACACACAAACACACGTGCACAACTGCACTTCCCACATGTACACCTTCAAAGACAAAAATACGACGATATAATTCAAGTATAAATATGTAAATAACACAAGCCGCTAAGCATATTATATAGTTAGTGTATAACTTGTAACTTACCACATACAGACGTCCTGCTCTAGTCGTTTTTGCTGCTGCTCCTGTTCAACTGCAGCCTCTGGGTCTGATTCCGGATCATAGATGTATGGCTGTATCTGATTAAAAGCCATATTTTTATTTTGAATAAAGTTTTTTTCCGCTGTTAGGGATGACGCTCGACTCAACACACAGCGCGCTGCTGCACACGTCATTATTTAGCTCCGCTCACACGACACGCCCCCACCCGCTCGGCTTTTTTCGGAAAGACTCGGAACAGCGCATCTTTCTTATATAATTATTAAAAAAATAAAAACTTTTCGGAGATATGCAGGATGCAATGCTACTCTATAGGTACTCAAGATTGACATGACACTGACTGAAACTGAGTGTTTCACCCCCCCTTTAAGTGATATTTACGTTCCACGTGGTTGAGTAAGCAGTCCGATGATGATGAGTTCTTCCACTGGTTTTGCTGGGAGACAGTGCAGTGAAGAAAGGAGCTGGAATCTGTTTCAACAGCCTTGAACACGAAGATCTGTGGGATGCTGATCTCCTGGGGCACCAAAGGGTCCTAAAATCTGGAATACGCAGATGAGGCCCTGAAGTAGGTGCAGAAGGTCCTTAATCTGGAACACGCAGATGAAGGAACCTTGAAATGAAGGTTTGCTCTCCTGAGCTTAACCTTGTTGCAAATGTCTCTGTGTGTCTTCTGCCTCTTTGGACCAGACACTCAGAAGTTGGTCAATCTGCTCTGGTCTCTTTAGCATGGAGACTCGGGACGTGCTGTAGTCGTCTCGCTGGACTAAAACTCTGAACGTAGTGTTGGTTGATGTCTCTTTCCTCACAGGCTGGAGGCTCAGAACGTTGTCGTATCTGTTGCTGCCTCACAAGCTGTAGATTCATATCCTTGGATCTTGTGTTGTCTATCTGATTAAACCAGAGGCTCAGAACTTGGTTGCTCTGTCACAGTCTAATCCTCGGCGGACAGACTCAGAACTTGGTGAACTGTTTGTCTCTCGGATGAGGAGACTCAGAACAAGGAGTGTCTATTGAAAGGGTACCTTTATCCTTTTCCGAATAGGAGTAGATTGCAATTTGGCGCTTCTCCATTCCAGTGTTGCTATTGGCTGCTGGCATCAGAGAAGGCACACAGTGTGGCCCACCCTTCTTTCCCTTGTGAAACTCATTTGCATACTGTACACAGTTAGAAGTCTTTTAAGTGTCTTTAAAGTTTATCAATGCATTTCTCACTTTCCAAACCACCATCAGAATACCCTTGGCAATATACTAAACAAATAGATACCAAACATGCTGGAAAAAGATTGAACTGTCATGCATTCATTAATTTGTTCATTAACAGCTGATTATGTGTAAGATGTTGTATTACAAATAGCTGTCACTGAGAATACTTATTTTTCTAAATAAGTATGAGATGGATGCATGTTGTTTACATCAGTCTTAAGGTTTCCAAACATAGTTGTGAATGGATTTAAATGGATCAGTTTTTTAGATCCAATCAAAACGTAGCAAACCTTTGTCCACTGTTACGGGCAAAGAGGGGCCCGGCCATAAACTGGGCCCTGGAATGTGCTGTCCACTACAAGTGGATCTGTAGCTGAGAGTGTTTATGGGCGTGCGCGCGCACCCTTCTGGGGGAAGAGCCCGTAAGGCCCATACAAGGACCTTCCGCTCTGTCGACGCCAAGCGGACCCATACTCGAAAAAAACTCTCAAAAACTTGTGGAGTTTTTTTGGAAGGAGTATTTTTGACACAGAAAAACTCCATCAAACGTCCAAATTAGTGTTTGAAACTTTGTCCATGTTTAGGATGGGAATCCAAGTCTTTAACAGTGTAAAAAGTTCAGTATGCACAAAACAGCATTTCACCCCCCCTTTAAGGACTACAACAAATGGCTGGTAGGGACTACACAAGCTTCCTCACTGGTTAGTGACATCGCTAACCCTGAAATTTACATAAACACCCGAGAACATGCAACAAAGAGGGTGAGATTATCATGACAGAATACGCTAATCAATGACTTGAAGATAGTTAACTCCACTTCAGCTACATAAATTTATGAACTAACCATTTATTCTTCATGTTATCACTTCTTCTTGAGTTTCTCCATCATTGTCTGACTCCGGTTTGAATATGAAAGGCTGAACAGTTTTATTGCCTGACTGCATGAGATAATCAGAGCTGCTTACACAAGCTTTTGATGTGCCTAATGAACAGCAGCTCATTAGCATTTAAAGGGACCCTCAAAAAAGTGACAATTTTAACATGCTATAAAAAATAATGATCAGTGGGATATTTTATGCTAAAACCTCATATACACACTCTGGGGACATCAGAGACTTTTATTACTTGTAAAAAGGGGCACCTGACCACCCCTTTAATAATGATGCAACATGCAGTTTTTAACTTTCTATTCATCACACAATCTTGAAACAGATTCTACTAAAATATTTAGCAGCACTGCTTTCAACTGTTAATAATAAGGAAATGTTTTTGACACCAAATCAGCATATTAGAATCATTTCTGAAGCATCATGTGATACTAATGACTTAAGTAATGATGGTAAAAATGTAGCTTTGCCATCACAAAATGTATTCAAATCTTTTAAATTGTAATAATAATTTTTCACAATATTGTCTGTTTATCCCTTTATTTATGATTAATTAAATGCAGCCTTGGTGAGCATAATTATTTCAGAAACAAACGGTAGTTTGAGCGGTAGTATACCATTCATTCATATACCGTATGCTTATTCATTCTGTAGCATTCATATATCGTTTATACTCTGTTCAGTTCTTGCATTTACTTGGAAACAACTCTACTGGCATTGTGCTCTGCTGTTTGAGCTGCAGGAATGATTAACTTATTTACAGTATGTAATGGGGTTTGGTTATGCACTCTGCTTTTGTGACAACAACACTGCTTGGCAATGATTTACATAATTGTTTTAAAACTCCTGTCTCATGCTTAAATCAACAGTTGATGGACACTCTAAAACATCTTCCAGAAAGGATAGCAAACAGAAAGGAGCAACCTAAGGAGGGGGTGTCGTTTGGTAAGTGTGTTTATGAGGTATTGACCGAAACAGAGTATCAGCAAATTCTGTAGCAGTTAAGATCACCATGTGGAAATAACGTTAAAACAAACATTAAACAACCATCTATATTACTTCAGCCCCCAAAATCAGTTCCAGAATGGCCTGGATAATATGGGAAGAGCACAGCTGTGACTACATTGATCGGCTGTTTCGAGCTATTGGATCTCGGGTAGGACTAAAGAGATGCTAAGAAACTTGCATCTACTTCAGTTGCTTGAATAAAAATTAAACACAGTGTTTGTTTTGCCTCATCAGATTCCTTTGAAAACAATGTGGCTGGGCAATCCCATCAAACTTCTGGACTTTGTTGGCAAATGCAATGTGTTGTTTACAGGTAACCAGAGTTGCTTATGGTGATTTTGTGGAATTGACTATGGGCGTTTTCACACCTGGCTCATTTGGAGCTTTTCTGTCGAAAACTAGGCATGTAATTGGGATGTACTTGCCATGTACTTGGCAATAATTATCTAATTTAATTCATATGTATCTTGGTGGATGAACACTTTAAGCGTAATTCCGGAACATGAACAGCTGCACTTGAGAGTACCAATGAGAGGAAAGTTCTACATGTGACTTGCATGAACACATTTTGGGTGGGCTGTGACATGTTGCCTTCCAAAAGCGAACTGAACCAAGATGATGATGTGACATTGTAACAATTTAAAGAGATAGTTCACCCAAAAATTAAAACGACCCCATGATTTACTCACCCTCATTCCACCCTAGGTGTATATGACTTTCTTCTTTCAGACGAATACAATCAGAGATATATTAAAAAATATATTCGAACGAGGGAGCACAGATGATAGAGCAAAACAAATCACTGGTCATGAATTAGAAGTGTAAAACCAGAATTTTTAAAGAGAAATGTCTGAGGATTTTGATATAAGAGAACAGGAGCTTGAATTTGTTGCCCAGCTCTATTTGTTTGAACCGCAAGAGGTGTCCTACATAGTGTCAGGGGTTACTCTTTTAGCATAAGTCTGCTGGAAGCAAATTATTGTAGTTTTAAAAGTTTTAAGTATGGATATTTTGCTTACACACACAAACGCATTGCTATCTTTCAGAAGGCTTTTATTTAGTCTGTTTCGTTGCTTCTATTACTCTCCCCTTTTTTGTAAGTCGCTTTGGATAAAAGCGTCTGCTAAATGATTAAATGTAAATGTAATTTACCCTCCGGAGCTGTGTGGATATCTTTTATTATGGATGGATGCACTTTCTTGGGCTTTAAAGCAGCACTAGGTAACTTTTCAACCTTCATAATATATTTTCAAGACTCTTGTGATGATAAATCGACTTACAATAGGTTGAATGACACGTCTGCCATAGCCTGATGGGGTCTGTATCGTTTTTAATCATACTTTTAAACTTCGGGTTTCGAAGTCCACCCCCACTTCCTTACATTCGGACGTACGAGCCCAACTATCGTTTGTTTGTCAGATGTTATAGTCATGTCCGAAGCAGCACAGAAAAATAAGAAAGCAAAGGTTTTGTTGGAGAAAAGCAATAAGAGGAAACGAAAAAGTGATGGGATTAAAGGCAGGACGAGGATCAACAATGGACCAGCGTTTGCTCGTTGGCGTGAGCTGAAGGAGGCGTGCCCGACCGATGCTGACTTGGCTGTCATGCTTACTATGTTTATTACCTACCACACAAACATTGAATTGAAGTATCATAGATTCTGTAAAACGGTATCAATAGATAAGCTAGGCTACTATAATGACGCTGGCTTGTAAATGAGAGCAGCACGATCATTTGGCGTTTGAAAAAAATAAAACAGATGAAATTATATTCATATGACATGCTGAAACATATGCCACTGTAGTTGGGATGAAGACACTTCACACGCAACGCAAGCAGAACAACTGCATGTGAATGCCTCCTGTAGTGTTCAGGGTAACTGTTAGTGATGCGCGGTTCGGCTTTTTTCCAACCTGCAGGTCGTGCTTTTATGAAGTTATTTGGCCCGCCCCGCACCATTGTATATATTTTTACAACCCGCTCCACACCCGCGACCATTAAATAGACATACGGGGTCCGCTGGTTATGAGATGACTCGCTCATCAATAGTTCAGGGCTATCATAGTTGTCATGTCAACAAATGCATGCACGCATCCCCTGATGTAGGAGGACAGAGTTTACGACAGTAGTAGAGGACAATATTTTTTCCCAACTGTAGGGGGACCCCGAGAGCAAAAGTTACCAAGTGCTTCTTTAAAATATCGTCCTCTGTCTATTCACTGACATTATAAAGCTTGGAAGAGCCAGGACATTATTTAATATTCCTCATATTGTATTCATCTGAAAGAAGAAAGTCATATACACCTAGGGTGGCTTGATGGTAAGTAAATCATGTAATCAGTAATTTTTATTGAACTATCCTTTTAAGTCCTTGTTTTGGAGCAAAGCAAGCAATCTATAGGACTGAAACTAACTACACAAAGAGTAATAAAAGTGATCACACTTTCTTTCACCTGTCTTTGCAGCTGCTCCGTATATATCTGCAGTACCAGGGTCTGTCCATTATCAGAAAGAATCCAATATCCTACTCGTTCGCTGCAAGGTATGCACTTGAATTTTGGAAATGTTCACACACACACAAGAAATATGCTCAATACTAATCAACCAGAGGCCTGCCACTATGGTGGCACTATGGTGATGTGGATCGATTGGACACTGACTTTTTCCACTTCAGATTTTCCCATCTTTTTAAAGATTGCACTGTTCTGCTCTTAATGCCCTTTTGGTTCCATAGAAAATTAATTTGAAAGCAGTTGTACCACATATGATGCCAGTGGACGCATACAGTTAAAATTAAGATATATAACTGTCAGGGGCATGACTGTTGTCAAGGGGAGACAGCTGGGTTGGGTACTCAGATACCCAGTGTTATTATACACTCACTTAAAGGATTATTAGGAACACCATACTAACACCGTGTTTGACCCCCTTTCGCCTTCAGAACTGCTTTAATTCTACGTGGCATTGATTCAACAAGGTGCTGAAAGCATTCTTTAGAAATGTTGGCCCATAATGATAGGAGAGCATCTTGCAGTTGATGGAGATTTGTGGGATGAATATCCAGGGCACGAATCTCCCGTTCCACCACATCCCAAAGATTCACTATTGGGTTGAGATCTGGTGACTGTGGGGGCCATTTTAGTACAGTGAACATGTTCAAGAAACCAATTTGAAATGATTCGAGATGTGTGACAGTGCATTATCCTGCTGGAAGTAGCCATCAGAGGATTGGTACATGGTGGTCATAAAAGGATGGATATGGTCAGAAACGATGCTCAGGTAGGCCCTAAGGGGCCTAAAGTGTGCCAAGAAAGTATCCCCCACACCATTACACCACCACCACCAGCCTGCACAGTGGTATCAAGGCATGATGGATCCATGCTCTCATTCTGTTTACGCCAAATTCTGACACTACCATCTGAATGTCTCAACATAAATAAATACTCATCAGACCAGGCTATATTTTTCCAGTCTGTAACTGTCTTATTTTAATGAGATTGTGCAAATTGTTGCCTCTTTTTTCCTATTTTGTAGTGGAGATGAGTGATACCCGGTGGGGTCCTCTGCTGTTGTAGCCCATCCGCCTCAAGGTTGTGCATGTTGTGGCTTCACAAATGCTTTGCTGCATATTTCGGTTGTAACGAGTGGTTATTTCAGTCAAAGTTGCTCTTCTATTAGCTTGAATCAGTTGGCCCATTCTCCTCTGACCTCTAGCATCAACAAGGCATTTTCCCCCACAGGATTGCCGCATACTGGGTGTTTTTCCCTTTTCACACCATTCTTTGTAAACCCTAGAAATGGTTGTGCATGAAAATCCCAGTAACTGAGCAGATTGTGAAATACTCAGACCGACCCGCCTGGCACCAATAACCATGCCACTCTCAAAATTGCTTAAATCACCTTTCTTTCCCATTCTGACATTCAGTTTGGAGTTCAGGAGATTGCTGCCATGTGATTGGTTGATTAGATAATTGCATTAAATGGTTAGTTCACCCAAAAATGAAATGATTTTTCAACTTGAGCGATTCGCGTGTTTCTCGCGAATCACGCGTTCAAAACGCTCAATTCGCGTGATCCTTTGCTGCCTAATTTGCATGAATCGCACCGCAGAATGCCTATTCGCGTCTCTGCATTGACTTAACATGAAAATCACTTGCGCGTATCGCGTCATTCGCGTGCTGTGTGAACACAGCATAAGACCTCCGTTCATCTTTAGAACATCTTCAGATATTTCATATTTAGTCCGACAGCATATCTAAGTGTAGGCACACTATACTGTCCATGTCCAGAAAGGGAATAAAAACATCATCAAAGTAGTCCATATGTGACATCAGTTAGTTAATTAGAATCTCTTGAAGCATCGAAAATACATTTTGGTACAAAAATAACAAAAAACACGACTTTATTCAGCATTGTCTTCCGCGTTTGTTTTCAAACCTCAAATAAAGATTCAAATGGTCATGAATCAGCTTATTGATTCATGATTGTGATCGCCAATGTCACATGATTTCCGCAGTTTGACACGCAATCCAAATCATGATGAATCAATATGCTGATTCATGACCGGTTGAATCTTTATTTGAGGTTTGAAAACAAACGCAGAAGAGAAGACAATGCTGAATGAAGTCGTAGTTTTTTGTTATTTTAGCTTTAGTTAACAATAACATCACTAAATTTACCAGATATACCGTTATATAACACTGTATTTTACTATTATATTCAGTTCTATTGTACTATAAATATGTTGTTGTCTGTCTTTTGCTACACATTATTTTTTTTAGGATGGCTGGGTTGGATTTCAAGCTGTGAAGTTCAAGAAAAGATTATCAGCAGCAGATTTCTTTAATGGATATCTACATCAGAGCGTGCTGAAGAAATCTCCCTCCTCAAACACCTGTCTGTTTGAAAGTTATAAAGACACTCCAGGAGGACAGGACAGTAAAATGCTACTGCAGAATAACACTTCACTTTAAAGTTTGGCTTTATTGCAATCATGAAATGATTAATCGCATATAAACAACGCTGTAATGCCATTGAAAACACTTTTGTCTGTTTTAAGACAATGTTGTATTTAGTAATGGCAGCATGTTTGCAGATATCTGCACATTTGTGTAGCCATGACGTGAACGAATGTAAATAGCCTTCAATAAAATAATTTGAGATATTAAATTGAATGCTTGTTCTATTTGATTCATATTCACTGAACAGTTTTGATCTAAAACAGGGGTTTTCAAACTTTATGATGCCAAGGACCCCCAAATACGATTAATCTTTTATGAGGGACCCCCATCCTAAATTCCATCTATTTTTATGAAGAAACATTTAAACTTTTAGATAATTTGTGTGAAATTATAAATAGAAAAATATTGTTTTCAAACCTAATAAATTGGCTATACTTAATGTTGTATGTATAAACCTGAAGAACATAATTTTTGAACTAAAAATATTTTGTATAAGCTACTTTCACAATGGATGTATGTAAGCATCTCATGTACTGCATTAATCTAGCGAAGCAAGATAAAGAGGACTCACTAGAAAGAAAATAGCCTATACGACAAGAAAGGAGAGAAACATTTAGAAATTAAACAGAATATGCGGTAGACTTTATTCATTTTTGCTTTGTCTTTTTATTTTCTGAAATTTTCTAGGGACCCCTTAGGACCATCTGGAGGACCCCTGGGGGTTCCCGTACCCCAGTTTGTAAACCCCAGATCTAAAATACTACATCATTTCATCATGCAGCACAAGGTGTAGATAGAAGATATTTTGAAGAATGTCGGTATGAGTTGACGGTAAATAGCTATTGACTTCCATAGTAGGAAAAAAATATGGAAGTCAATAACTACCGCACTGTCTGGTAACCGATATTTTTCACAATATAATATTTTGTATTCAGCAAAAAAAAGAAACTCATACAGGTTAGAAACAACTTAGCGGTGAGTAAAATTACAGAAGTACAATTTTTGTGTGAACTGTCTATATTCCAAAACTTGAGGCGCTGTCCCGCTGCTGCCACGTAAGTCCCGCCCTTTTGTCGCCTCATACGTAAAGCACGGAGGTCTGGCAGCAAATCCTGCTCTCTCATTGGCTGAAACGTTTGTTTATTTTTGCGTCCGAAGTAAAGTTCGGTTTCATTTACAACCTGTCAAATCCGAGGACAGCTGTGAAACCATCAACACCGCCTCGCATTTCACGTAGTAAGTCATCACTGGAAAATGCCGTTTATGACCGCAATATTGCATGAAACTAAAGAGCTATAATATTGCCTAAAATTAGCTTCCACTGTCATTCAATTTTCATAATGGCTGAAGCAAAGTGTTGTTTACATTGAGCTAACGAATAGCCTTGTTGCTAACTAGCGAGCCTACACAACCAACTTACGTCTTCTCTTATATATTTATAAATGGAAAGCGGCAACAAAATATACAAAGTGTATATCCCGCCGTTTTACTGTTTGGGGTTTCATGACGCTGTTATGTAATGGGTTCGTTTTGTTATTTGTTGGCTCATGTTATTTTAATTGGAAATGTAGTGCAATGTCCATGGTATACAATACAGCTTTGAAACCGTTAACGTTACTTAGTAACCTGATATGTGTGCTGTCACCGTTACACGTGTAATACAATTTTTTCAGATATTAGCAGAAAACGCTTTATGTAAAATGTCAAATTCCATAGACTTTGACCTTCCTCATAAACCGATCAACATACATGTCAGCTTTAGTAATCAATAATTGCATAGACAGACAGTGTATTTATAGGATGAGAAATAACGCTACAGCTTTGCAGGGCGTATGGCCAAGTTGTGTTTGAATTCCTCGAGCAATTGAACAGGTGTAAATAAGGGATTTTGAACGTCTAATACTTCTGAACTTCTAATACTTTGTGCAGCTGATGGATAATCGTGTTAAGTATGGAACCAGCTTTACCCAAAATAACATGTATGCCAAGAATGGATTCAAACTGGCCAGCTGGAAATAATGGAATTTATTAATTTGACATTTTATATTCCCAAGTATCTTAAAGCATGCTTTTGGGAAAGTGGAAGCTTATAGTTTGGGAGATTTAAAACTATCCAGAGTCATGTATTCTTGATGTATGTTGATATGAGGTTTCCTGCTTATCATTTTTATTAGATCTAATTATTTTACAGGATTACTCAACTGTTCAGAATTGTTCAGTCTTGTTACCACCTTTATCATGTTACCTTTGAATTGGTAAAAAAATGTATGACTTTGGAAGCATTTTAGAAAAATGAGACCGAGGTGTGGGTGTCTCTCTTTAAACCTATTTAAAGATTTTGTATCATTTAGTGTAGATGTTCCTCAATCAGCTGACGTGAAGGACTGATTTTGCAGTGTGGCGGGTTACAGTGTTAAATATCTGAGAACAGAGCTCTGTGGTTAGTCTGGGCTGAAGAATTTGCTGACATGAGGACAGGAGCTGTAACATGAGTGCCAGCATGATAATTAAGCAATATGACACAAGGAGAATTGCTGTTGTTTTGAATATTCAAAAGTCCCAGTTCATGAGTCAAAACCTGCTAAGGGATAATTAAATGTAACAAATCATTTAAAAATGTATAATCTTTTATTTTATAGAAAAATTAAACAACATTATAATAAACATTGTTAATTGCCTTAATCTCTGAAACAACTGGAGAGGCAGATCGGCATTAAGTGGCATAGCATCTTATGCACATTGGCACATACCACTATCATTGGCACTTATGATATATGCATATGGATTGCGTCATGTCCCAATGAAATTGATGCAGAGAATGTTGAGTTTTACACATGCCGCTGTCTACCGGAGCATTATGTAACATGTAACTTTTAACAGTTAACACAATTAACAGTAGAACAACTATTAATTAATAAAACGTTGCTTTGCAACCTAGGATTATTACATCCTGGAAGATGTAATAAACCCTGTTTCAAAGCAGTGTCCATTAGGCTTCTCCATATGTTTAATATCTGCTTTGTTACCCATTGTATAAATGTATTTTTTATTATTGTAAGTGTCTTTTAAAAAAAAATCATTTGTACAATGTATTTGAATGCATATTAAACACAACATTGTTTTGATAACTCACTCAACACATTTTTTTCTGTTTGCGTAAGATTGACAGTTCAGCTGTGTCATTTGTAATTATAAAAAATATTTAGATTGATTGATGACATCCACAACTAAAAAAGTGAAATTTTCTAATTAAAGTGGTACCAACCAGTAGGGGTAAATTGACACTTACCAATCAGGTATTTCATACAATTGTAAACTAGCATTAGAGAAAATGCTGCAAATCATTATAAAGTGACACTTATCATTCTAAAACTCATTATGAAAACAGGCACCAACCATTCAGAATTGTGCTGGAATGCGTAATGTGTACAGCTCTGGAAAAAATCAAGAGACCACTAAAATTAGCAGTTTCTCTGGATTTATTATTTATCTGTTTGAGTAAAATTCACTTTTTTATTTATTCTACAAACTACTGACAACTTTTCTTACAAATTTTAAACAATATTGTCATTTAGAGCATTTATTTGCAGAAAATGACAACAGATAGATGCCATGTTTTCAGAACTCAAATAATGCAAAGCAAACAACATCACACACAATACTAATTTTTTAAGACTGGGTGACTTTATGCCGTTCCTGGCGCGAACATTCAAGCAGCTCGGATTCGTTTGATGGCTTGTTCACTATCCATTTTCCTCTTGATCACATTCCATAGGTTTTCAGTGGGGTTCAGGTCTGGAGATTGTGATGGTCATGACAGGGTCTTTATCTGGTGGTTATCTTCCATGTACTCCTTAATTGGCCTGGCTGTGTGGATTGGAGCATTGTCCTGCACGAAAGACCAATCGTTTGAGGTTGGGGAACATTGTCAGAGGCATATACATATCTAGGATTTTAACAACCTACTATGATAAAATAATTTCCTCTTTGCTTTCCCGTGCCTGTTCTGGTATCCTGGCGCACATCCGCTGTGCATCATGTTAACAAGTAAGGTTTAAGCAGTCTGGTTTTAAATTATTGTTCGACCACTATAGATAGGCTACCAATGCAACAGCCACTCTTGCGCTACCCTGATTGCTTGCCAAAATGACGGAAGCTCTACAGGCATAAACTGCTTAGACTAGTCTTATAAGTTAGTCATAAAAAAAATTCTTCAAGACTGGTCGTAACTTTATTTTATGTCAGTTATGCCCGTTTTACACATTCTCTGTATGTGGTGTGTATTTTTTCCGATACCCATGTTAAAGGTGCACTATGCAACTTTCCGTCCACTGGAGGGCACCTATTCAAAACAAATGCGTTGTTTGATGACGCAAAGTGTGAGTGCAGCATCTTGGGAGTTGTGGTTTTCTCATCACAGCCGGTGGGAAATAGGACTCGAGCAGAAATCACGTTCATGCATGCAGTTATTAACGTTACTGTAGTCTAAAGCAGAGCAGGACCGAGTGTTGTGGACCAGAGCACAGCTGCTGGAGCGATTGTTAAACAAATACCCGCCTCGCGAATACCGGGACTTTTATTATGACGGGACGGGACACAGTCGCTGGGCGCCTGCACTGATCCGCTCTTCCGGTTATGATTTTGAGGTAATGCAGCTCTGTTTATCATATTAGATACATTTAAGTGTGTTTAAAACGATGTTATGACGTTACTCCGTGCGTTCACTTGTTCACACTGCTAAGAGTAAAGCGCTCCTGCCAAATAAAAGCCGAAACCGAGGGTAGCGCAGATATGACGCAATTGACAGGCGACTCCCTCAAATGCAATGCTGAAACGTCCCTGTCCTTAGTTAAAATAGCAATTTTCTCACAATTTACAAATAGTTGGAAACATCTGGGATATTGTAGGTACTCAACTGAACAAAATATATAAGACCGGCCTAGTGGTTTTTGGTTATTTTACTGCAAAAATACTACATAGTGCACCTTTAAAGGGTTACTTCACCGCTTTTTCATATTAAACTATGTTATTCCCTTAACTAAGACAATTTGATACCTCTCTCGTCTCAGTGCGTGCACTTAATCTCTCTGACGCGCGGTGACATTCTGATGGCATTTAGTTTAGCCCACTATGCCCAGTTCATTCATTAGGTACTAAACAGAGATCAAGTTAGAAGTGACCAAACACCTCCATGTTTTCCCTATTTAAATACATTTACACGAATAGTTGAATGATCAAGTGACGTAAAATAAAACGTGGCGCTTTTCTAAGCGGATTAAAAAGGAGAACTATAATGTATGGCGGAATAGCACTTCTGAGAGTATGTTTTATTTTAAAATAAAATGCAATACACCCCAAAATCTTGCAATACATGGCCCCGGTCCTCTCCTTAATACAGTGAAGTTGCCCTGTCCCATGTACAGAAAAACACCCCCAAAGCATGATGCTACCACCCCCATGCTTCACAGTAGGGATGGTGTTCCTGGGATGGTACTTATCATTCTTCTTCCTCCAAACACGTTTAGTGGAATTATGACCAAAAAGTTATATTTTGGTCTCATCTGACCACATGACTTTCTCCCATGACTCATCTGGATCATCCAAATGGTCATTGGCAAGCTTAAGACAGGCCTTGACATGTGCTGGTTTTAACAGGGGAACCTTCCGTACCATGCAGGATTTCAAACCATGACGTCTTAAGCACTATTCGCACGGGATTAGTATTATCTAGGGACCTCTGTGATTTAGAAATGACTCCCCCACATCTGAGTTTTGCGTGGCGCATTCACACGGGATAAGCAAGCCTGTGATTTTACTCGAATTTACTGACTTCTCCCTGATATGAAGACTTCGTTATAGATAGCTGTATGAAATCATAAACAGGCATCAATATCGTTTTGGTTATTTTACAGGAGCCTAATAAATAAACATAATTTTGTTCAGTTAGCGAACAGACGCCATGAACTGAGCTCAGACCAGCGGCAGGAGTCAGATTTCATTTATCACGAGTGAGAAGCTGACAATATACGGCGGAAGATTCAGTTTCAAAACTAAATGTAAAAGCACCTATTTAAACAAGCTTGTCATTGTACTGTACTGTTCTGTTATGTTTTTCATTAAGAACAGTATTGATGTTAATATTAAACACACCATTCAGATTACTCCCAAATTGATAATCATTCTAAAGTGAAAGTATAATCCGTGCGGGCGCAGCTGCACTGGAATTAATAACGGTGCGCATTATGAATGCAGACTTTATTCTTCGTAAAAGATAAAGATAGAAATGCTCACAGGAAGAAAAAAAGCTTGCAAAAATTATCTACGATCCGCCTAATCCTGGCTAAATCACAGAGATGCTGATTCGCACGGGACTACTATTATCACAGGACCTCTGTGTTCGGTGAAATATGGTAGGTAATTTGCAGGGGAATTTTTACTTTACAAATTACAGACATGGCCGATTCGCACGGGATAAGATCAGAGACATTCTCTGCAATTATTACAAATCACCAGAGGTCTCTAGATAATACTAGTCCCGTGCGAATGGGGCTTTAGTGTATTACCAACAGTAACCTTGGAAATGGTGGTCCCAGCTCCTGTAGTTCTGGGCTGATTTCTCACCTTTCTTAGGATCATTGAGACCCCACAAGGTGAGATCTTGCATGGAGCTCCAGTCCGAGGGAGATTGACAGTCATGTTTAGCTTCTTCCATTTTTTAATGATTGCTCCAACAGTGGACCTTTTTTCACCAAGCAGCTTGGCAATTTCCCCATAGCCCTTTCCAGCCCTGTGGAGGTGTACAATTTTGTCTCTAGTGTCTTTGGACAGCTCTTTGGTCTTACTTCTTATGGGTCCTGCACACTGTGCGATTTTTCAAAATCCTTTGCGAATGTCCCTTGTCAGACTGTACGAACATGATCCCCGTGTCACACTGTAAGATCTCAGTTGTCATTAATGTCAGACTGCACGATAGTTTAGGCGCGCTAAAAATGGACGCGCGCAAGAAATCTCACTCGGAGCTTTATATCATCAATGAATGACGCGTTCAGTGACAGTGAGCTGCATTACACGCGGGACTGAAATGCTGGCTACAAATACATTTCTAGCTCTCGTTTTGGTCATAGTTTGTCTTGAAAAACCGAGATATTTGACTGTTGTCGTAGGAGAAGTCACACTGCAGGATTCTGTGCCAAATCTTCTGACACTGCCAGAATTTCGTCTGAGGTAAAATTTGATCGCAGCGCTCATTAATCGGCTGCCGGTGGACATGTCAAACTAACGACCAAAGACGTCAGATTTTAGCCTAGGATCTGAGGAATCTTTTAGGATTTCCTAAATTTGTCTCAGACGGCCAAATCGTGGCCAAAATCGCACAGTGTGCACCCGGCTTTACTGATTGTTTGGGGTGGACAGGTGTCTTTATGCAGCTAACAACCTCAAACAGGTGCATCTAATTTAGGATCATAAATGGAGTGGAGGTGGACATTTTAAAAGCAGACTAACAGGTCTTTGAGGGTCAGAATTCTAGCTGATAGACAGGTGTTCAAATACTTATTTGCAGCTCTATCATACAAATAAATAGTTAAAAAATCATATGTTGTGATTTCTGGATTTTTATTTTATTTAGATTATGTCTCTCACAGTGGATATGCACCTACGATGACATTTTCGGATCCCTCCAAGTTTTCTAAGTGGGAGAACTTGCAAAATAGCAGGGTGTTCAAATACTTATTTTCCTCACTGTATATGCTGCCCATCATAAATCAAAACACATCTCGGAGGAGAACACCGCCAAATGTGACATGTGACTAATTATTACAACACCGTATATTCCAGGTTATAAAAAAAAAATAGGAAGAAAGAAATTATATGCAAATCCATACGGTTTTCTTCAGTGTTGAAAAGTGTACATTGTTGTTGTTTTTTTCTCTCTCAATGGATGCATAAGATTTCCTGACAAAAAAAAATAGATCTTATTAAAAGTTAACGTACAGCCCTACATATGGATTACTTTTACAATGTCTTTATGCACATTTTGAACCAACAAAGTTTTCAGTGTATAGGACAGAAATCTATTAGACTTCATTAAAAATATATTTTTTGAAGATGAATAAAAATCTTGAGATATTGATATAACATTTTTTGTGTGAAATATCCCTGTAAATGAACAAGGACTACATTCAGTGACCATCAAGCAATTTACTTTGAGCTAATACAAACATCAGCTCTCTCACAGAGATCACAATTTATATGTGGACCAAATGACTACATAACCTATTGATCAAGCCTGTTTGTTTGTTTATTTTTGTAGGAAAGAAGATGCTTTATTTCATCCATCAGTTCCTTCTTTAAGGACCTTTAAACACGTGGAGAAAGATCCTTCTCAAAGATCTCTGAAAGGCCTCAACATTAGAAAGAATGAATTTGTGTTATCAGTCCATCACTTCACATCCTTCCCAATAACTATTTACCTGCACTTTAGCAGGCGTCATTCAGCTTCCCCTCCACCTCACTAACTCCCACTCACACGCCGGTGACCCCACCACTGCTCCTGCAGGCTGGGTACGGAGCTGGTCTGGCCTCGTGCCCCTCCAGCTCTGCGTGTTAGTGTGAGATGGCGCGGCAGGAAGCAGAGGGTCGCTGCCGCTGTGGACTGTAATGTCAGAGCCCAGCAGCCCCGGCGAGAGCCAGCGCGGCGCTCCCAGATTCTTCGTGGGCTGCGCGGAGGATGAGAGCGAGGGCCTGGACGACTTCGCCAGCATGAGGACAGACATGGAGCTGTACGAAGACGACCTGGAGGATGATTCTGTACGTATGGTGTTCCACAGAATGTCTGGTTTAATGGAGAAGCATGCAATTCTTTACCATTGGTTAGCATATTTGCTATGCATCATTAAAGACTTCTTAAAAGACTCAGAAGAAAGAACAGCAACACATTAGAAATCAAATATGTACAGATATTTGCTCTTGCCTACTAAAATAAAATTTAGACTAGAGTTTACTGAAAGTAGTCCTTTTATAAAATACCACATCTACATGTACATGCTTATGAAGACATTTTTTAGATTTTTGACCCCAAAACTTGGGGTAACTTCTTGTGTGTAGAAATAATAGAAATTATTTATAACAGTCTGCAAAGAGGAGACAAGTTGCTGAAGTTGATACAGGTTTGTAGTTGCTCAACTGTCTTAGGTCTTCTATGTCACATTCTCCTCTTTATGATGCGCCAAATGTTTTTTATGGGTGAAAGATCTGGACTGCAGGCTGGCCATTTCAGTATCTGGATCCTTTTTATACACACACATGATGTTGTAATTAATTCAGTATGTGCTCTGGCATTGTCATGTTGGAAAATGCAAGATCTTCCCTGAAAGAGACAACATCTAGATAGGAGCATATGTTGTTCTAGAACTTGGATATACCTTTCATTGATGGTGCTTTTCCAGATGTGTAAGCTGTTCATGCCACACACACTCATGCATCCCCATACCATCAGAGATGCAGGCTTCTGAACTGAGCGCTGATAACAACTTGGGTTGTCCTTTTCCTCTTTAGTCTGGATGACATGGCGTCCCATTATTCAAAAAAACCCTTCAAATTTTGATTTGTCTGACCACAGAACTGTTTTCCAGTCCATTTTAAATGAGCTTTGGCCCAGAGAATTGTTACATTTGTACATTAACTTTTCCTGCCTCTTATTGCTATCTGTCCCAACTTTTTGGGGATTTGTAGCTCTCATGAAATCCAAAATGAGCCAATATTTGGCATGTCATTTTAAATGTCTGACTTTCAACATTTGATATATCCTCTATATTCTTTTGTGAATAAAATCTAAGTTTATGAGATTTGTAAATTATTATATTCCTCCTTTCTTATTCACAATTTGTACAATGTCCCAACTTTTTTGGATTCGGGTTTGTAGATGTATATCTCATTTAAATCCTTGTTTTTTCTCTTAAGCCTCCAGAGCGTCAGATCGTAGTGGGGATTTGCTGTATGATGAAGAAATCTAAGTCCAAACCCATGACTCAGATTTTGGAGCGTCTTTGCAAGTTTGAGTACATCACAGTGGTCATCTTTCCAGAGGATGTCATACTCAATGAGCCGGTGGAAAAGTGGCCACTCTGTGACTGCCTGATCTCATTTCACTCTAAAGGTATGTTTTGTGCCTGTGCACCTTTGAGCTGGTTGTAGATAAGGTTTCTCCACTGAAGTATTAACCAGTCAATAAGGCAGTTTTGTTAAATGGATCTCCTGTTCAGTTACCTAACATTGTTGCATCATTAGCTAATCTAGGGAGACCAAAAATGTGCAGTCTATTAAACTTGTCAATAAAAAAAATGTGCGGTCACATATTAGCAAATTTTTGCATACAATAATGTCCGTTGTCAATAGTGTAGTGATGCACTTTCAAACCAATCAGCTTTCTGTTCGAGAACCCGTTGCAAGATCTGCAAAGGGAAATCTTTCACCCTCAAACAAAATTCCAGATCATGTTGATTCCTATTAAATCCGACCACAAAGATTTGCTGCACAACAGTAATTGTGACCACACCTTAAGTCTTGTTCTTTGGTGTATAAATATACTTGATAAGCAATCTACAGGTTACCAGTGTCTTTACATTTCTTTTTACATTATCATGCCCATAATGCCAACAGTAATATTTTCTCTTGAATTAGGCTTCCCCCTGGATAAGGCAGTGAGTTATGCAAAGCTCCGTAACCCGCTGCTCATCAATGATCTTAATATGCAGTATTACATACAGGATAGGTATAACCATATTCTCCATTAACCACTGTTTTGAATATTTCATATTTACACATATTTCAGCATCCTGTATGATACCCTGAATAAGGCTTTTTCTGTTCTTTTGTCAATCCTATTTTTAGGAGGGAGGTGTATCGTATCCTGCAGGAGGAGGGGATAGATCTGCCACGTTATGCCGTTTTAAACCGTGACCCTGACAAACCTGATGGTCAGTCAAAGCTTCTTCTTCTTTTATAAGAAATACAAAGAGTATTTTTCCTGATATCATTTTAAAGAGTTATTTTTTGTTATTTGCTTGCTTGCTTGCTTATTTATTCATCATCCGACAGTGAAGTAAATATTTGCAAAGTGTCCTGCTTTGTCTCTGCGCTGATTTATTTTAATCTCTGACTAAATATAGCACTATATACAAAGCAATTTTAAGTGTTTCACAGTCCAAGGATACAAATATTGCTCCGAGGTCCGTGATGTGACCATCTGGCATTCACTGAGCCATTATGTTCTTGGCCGCTATGACAGTTCCCTGAGGACCTGAATGAATTTATCCTCCTCTAAAACAAATGACAATCAAAGTGCTATATATACCCAGCAATAAATCCGCATTATGGTCTTGTCTCAGACAATGACTGTGTTATCTGTCAATCTGCTCAGATATTGTTTCTATTCGCTCAAACTCTGTTTTGACTCGCCTTTCCTGTTTTGACACAGAGTGTAACCTGGTTGAGGGAGAAGACCAAGTTGAAGTTAATGGAGAAGTCTTTCTAAAACCATTCGTAGAGAAGCCTGTTTCTGCCGAGGACCATAATGTGTACATCTACTACCCAACTTCAGCTGGGGGAGGCAGCCAACGTCTCTTCAGGAAGGTATTTTTGCAGTAGTTCCATTATCTATTCCTTAGAGCATGAGCTGCATCCGCTCCGTCATACAAGCAGAGCAAACGGAGATGAGCATGCTGACATTTGTTTTAGCCTTCCCTGTCAGCTGTGTTAAAAAAAGACATAATTTCAGAGGTTATTCTACTGTTAAGAGTACAGTCCCAGTGTTTGGAAGTAACTATCTTAATATTAGCAATGCTACTAATTTGTTAGCAACATTTGAAACTATTCATTTATTAAACACATTTATAAAGCGCTGCAGGAAGACCCTTAAAACCTGGAAACGAGTCAGCATTTTTGAACTTCCATTTCCATTGTCCCAAAGTCAATGGGTTTTTGGTTAAATGCCTGAATTGTAGATATTTGCATGTGTTTTTTTTTCTACAACAGATAGTATATCAATAATATCTCTTTTGGCTTTTGTTTTTAACATTTTACATATCTTGTAAAAAAGCAGTTGCTAACAAGTAGCTAAATGGAACTACACAGGTTGTCTGGGACATTAAATGTCCTCGTACTGAAAAAGAAAGCTCATCTATTGATTAGTCAGCTTTTATAGCTTACTACTGTAGCTCAAATTTTCCATCTTTTAGATTTTAAATAAAGATTAAAAGCGATGTCGCAAGCTGAATAGCGGTGGTCTTGAAATTGTGTGTATGTGATGTTGAATAATTATAGCCTACCTGTAGCTTTTTACTTCTGGCAATTTTATTTAGGTTTAAACATTTTTTTTGTGAATATTTATTTATTTATTTATTTTTTCTTGATTAACAAAATGTTCAAGAATCATACACTTTTGTTGGAGACAGGGCTTATTTTCTGTTCTAATACAAAAGCCAATGGGAAAACTCTGCTTAGGGAACCAAATAATGCTAACTTATGAGTTGGCCTGCAAATTTACATCATCACTGCAGCACTCTTGCACTGTAGTTGTCCCTGAATTTTACATATTCTATTTTGTAGCAAAATTAATTGTTAAAACTTAAATGTTCAATTTTTTACTAATTTTTAAAATTACTTTACTATCTTAGTTTTATATGAAGGGATAATTATAAGCAAGCTCTATCAATATAATCAATACGGCTCTATTAATTCTGGCTGCATCCGAAACCGCATACTCCGAGATTCACTGTACTATTCCATGAGGCCACGGGAGAGGATTTATGAATGGAGGTGATGCGGTGCAACTGATGCTAGCAGGTCACATGATAAGGGCAACATGGTGCATGTAGTATGTCCAATTACATTCATACTACACACACTCATACTCTAAATAGAACAAACTTTTTTAGTGGTCATGAAGTAAATACTTAATCAAGTACTTAAGAGAGTATGCGATTTCAGGCACAGGCCACGTTATGTTTTTTTTTTTGACCAGCCTAATACAGTAACACTGGCCCAGTTAATTTTGTTTAGGGGAGAACAATCTTTTTTTCAACCAATATCAGATGTTGCAAATGCTCACAAAACTTATTTAAAAGCAATTATTACAGAGTGTCACATAAATTACATTTTACTTCAGCTTTAAATTCAGATATTTATTTGATTCAGTTATATAAATTAGGGTGTATTTTATTTTATTTGTATTAAATATAAATATATGCTCGAGTTTGTTGCTGTTGCCTTAATTGTCATGCTTATTGTGCTGCCAGTTAAATACTGTTGTCTTTTTTGCTAATTAAAACAAAAAAGGCCCTCAAAGTAGCTTAAATAAGAGTTCTTGTTTTGTAGCTTGTAGTGTATAGTTTTGTAACTTTACTGGAGTTTATTATGAGCATATTGTAACTTTGTAAGCTACAGTAGCTACAAGTAGCTTTCCCAGAACTGCTTACAATGATATAAACCATAATTTCTTAGAAAAACTGCATAAAAAACTGTGAATATGTTGGACAATGGATCGTCCTAACATTTAGGTGTGAATGTGTCTCTGTTTCAGATTGGGAGCAGAAGTAGTGTTTATTCTCCAGAGAGCAGTGTGAGGAAAACTGGCTCCTATATCTATGAAGAGTTCATGCCAACTGATGGCACAGATGTGAAGGTACTAAATAATTTAATCTTTTCGACCCAGTGATTGCATTGACCCGTTACTGTTGATAAATATAGAGCAACATTTTATTTTCTTACAAGTATATTTCAATTGTAATTTTTTAAAGGAACAGCAATTCTTCTGTGTGTTTCTTTTAATACAGGTGTACACCGTAGGGCCAGATTATGCTCATGCAGAAGCTCGTAAGTCCCCTGCACTGGATGGGAAAGTTGAGCGAGACAGTGAAGGCAAAGAAATCCGCTACCCAGTCATGCTTACTGCCATGGAGAAGCTTGTGGCCCGTAAAGTGTGTCTGGCATTCAAGGTCAGATGGGCTGCTTGTTTCTTGCTTTCAAGAATGGAAGTATGAATGTACAAGTGCAGACTGAAAATGTTTCTAGGGTTTAAGGCATTTCTTCCCAGGTCTGTTGAACCTATTCATGCTGATTTTGTTCTCAAATACTCTTTACACTGTAGCAAACAGTATGTGGATTCGACCTCCTCAGAGCCAATGGCCACTCGTATGTGTGCGATGTCAATGGATTTAGCTTTGTGAAGAATTCCATGAAATACTATGACGACTGTGCTAAGATCCTGGGGTAAAGCCTAATCATCATTAGATCAAGATTCAAAATCTTTGTATTTCAAACATATTACCATATAGCTGCAATATGCACAAGAGGATGAATTTGGCTTGCTCTTTCTTTCAGAAATATTGTGATGAGGGAGCTGGCTCCTCAGTTCCAGATCCCCTGGTCTATACCTACAGAAGCAGAGGACATTCCTATTGTACCCACTACATCAGGCACCATGTACGTATCACATGCTATACTCACTTTAATAGTGATGTGAACTATACATTAATGATAGTAAAATTCATCTTTCCACTTGATATTTTGTTGTCTAATGCAACAACATTCATATATTTTTTAAGTAACCTATTATGATATTTTATCAGAATTACTTTTTTATTATTATTGTTCATCATCAGGATGGAGCTGCGCTGTGTAATTGCTGTGATCCGTCATGGAGATCGTACACCAAAGCAGAAGATGAAGATGGAAGTGCGCAATCCCATGTGTGTTCTTGCCACCTTCTTAACAGACCTAATCACTGAAAGCATTGATGATAGATCCAAATAGAAAACATATGGTGCTTTTTTCCTTTCTTCTAGGTTTTTTGAGCTTTTTGAAACATATGGGGGATACAAAACAGGCAAGCTGAAGCTAAAGAAACCCAAGCAACTCCAGGTAACAATTTATACATATATAAATATATATATTGAACATTTTCCAACTTTAACAGAAAGCACAACACACACAAAACAGATGGCTGAAGTAATAATGTGCCAATTTATCCACTAAAAGGATAGAGAAAAATACTCAAGTAAAAATAAATAATACACTAAATACATAACTGCAGTACAAAGTCAAACCATTATGTAATCACTTGGGGCACATGAATGGGAAAACCCTTCTGCAGAATAGTCGAACATTCAGGTCTTAGATTATTGATATAGGGCTTCCAGATACACTAATGTATATCCCGAGCCTGTTCACTTATCCACCTCTGTAATAAGTTTTCCTAGCTGCAAAGGTAAGATTATTATTTTTTCTTTTGATAAAATCAGAAAACTATTTTGGCCCAATATACCCTAGGTAACAATTTTGTAAATTTTATTATTATTATAAGATTTTATTTTGGGGCAAAAAGGTTTTTACACACGGTTGCTGGTAGTTTGGTTCATTCCTCCATGCAGATCTCCTCTAGAGCAGTGATGTTTTGGGGCTGTAGCTGGGCAACACGGATTTTTAACTCCCTCCAAAGATTTTCTATGGGGTTGAGATCTGGAGGCTAGGCCATTGCAGGACCTTGAAATACTTCTTACGAAGCCACTCCTTCATTGCCCTCCAAACACAAAAAGTTGAGTTTTTACCAAAAAGTTATATTTTTGTTTCATCTGACCATATGACATTCTCCCAATCCTCTTCTGGAACATCCAAATGCTCTCTAGCAAACTTCAGATGGGCCGAGACATTTACTGGCTTAAGCAGGGGGACACATCTGGCACTGCAGGATTTGAGTCCCTGGCGGCGTAGTGTGTTACTGATGGTAGCCTTTGTTACTTTGGTCCCAGCTCTCTGCAGGTCATTCATTAGGTCCCCCCGTGTGGTTCTGAGATTTTTGCTCACTGTTCTTGTGATCATTTTGACCCCACAGGGTGAGATCTTTCGTGGAGCCCCAGATTGAGGGAGATTATCAGTGGTCTTGTATGTATATACGGATAACCTGCCCTATTATATATACGGATAACAAGTTCAAACAGGTTCCATTAATACAGGTAATGAGTGGAGGACAGAGAAACCTCTTCAAGAAGAAGTTACAGATCTGTGAGAGCCAGAAATCTAGCTTTTTTGTAGGTGACCAAATACTTATTTTCCACCATAATTTGCGAATAAATTCTTTAAAAATCAGACAATGTGATTTTTCTGGATTTCTCTCATTCTATCTCTCATAGTTGAAGTGTACCTAAGATGATAATTACAGGCCTCTCTCATCTTTTTAAGTGGGAGAACTTGCACAATTGGTGGCTGGCTAAATACTTACAATATTTTTTTGCCCCACTGTATTTGCAGAATTTAAGCCAGTGGTTTTCAACCTTATTGACCCCCTATAGCACATCTTAAACTATGGGCACTCCTATTTTCTGTAAATAAATAAATAAAAAGTAAACTACACTAATCATAATTAAAAAATAAAATAATTGCATTTCATGATTCCAAAAGTTTTATGAGCTGAATGTTCTTCAGGACCCCCACTCTTTTTAAGCAATCTATTCACATAATTTTTCCAGTTGTTTATTATTTACTTGCTTAAGAGATTTAAAAATATATTTAACTTATAATGTACAGAATGTTCATTATAAAAATGCCCATTCCGTTTTAAGGTTTATTAATTTACATGACATTTCCAGGTCTACAATCATACTTCTACAATTAGGCTTCCTCATATATCCAGGTTTCCCAAGACTTTGGGAATCCTGGTTCTTCAAAGGAAACAAAACGTTGTTGAGGGGGTAAATTAAAATAAGAAATACCTTTGTTTTGGAAATTTTAATACTTATTTTAATACCTGTTGTGTCTCATTTTACATCATTTTGCATCATCTTGAGGCCCCCTTAAAAGTTTGCAGAGCCATCATAGTGGGCTCCCGTCCCGCAATTTGAGAATTTATTGTTAAACCCTGCTGTGCTACTCCATATCTGTGTTTCCACAGGAAGTTCTGGACATTACCAGGACACTCTTGGCAGACATAGGACAGCATACTGACTGTGAAGTTGAGGAGAAGAAGTCTAAGCTTGAACAACTGAAGACTGTTCTAGAAATGTATGTTAATGTAAGATGTTAACTGGGCCATGCTAACTGGCACACTTGCAGTCTTCCTTGGTGACCTCTTTCAGTCTTTTGGCACATGACATATTTTCTAGATACATGGCTCATTTAAATTTTTACTTCCCATTATATTCTTAAAAGATAATTTCTGAAAAATACAATACAAATACAATGATGTTTCTAGTGTATCTAAGCAGACGTGTCTTAAAGGAGATTCAGTTGAAGGATGTTGTATATGAACACTATGTTTAGTGATATTCCCAACATGCAGTATTTTTAGAATCGCAGTAGTAAGTTTCATCCTATGACACAATGAAATCACAGTGTCCCCTTTCACAAACCTTGACAAGCATCACTCATTCAGTAATGGCATGGATGCACTGGATGGATTTCTGAGCAGCTATTCTGGCAGGTGCTTCTGGCTATGTTGATATAGATGTCAGTCAAGAACAGCGAAGTGGAAAGTTAACTTATTTGGGGCCTGTAGACAGCCTAACTACATTTTGTCCCTATTCTGTTCTATTCTATTCTTTTTTTCAGGTATGGCCATTTCTCTGGAATCAATAGGAAAGTGCAGCTAACCTACCTTCCTCATGGACAGCCCAAAACATCCAGTGAAGAGGAAGGTACGAGGATTGTTGATGGAGAAACACAGTCGTGTTTGGCTTTAATCATTTCATGCATTATGGTGCTACTGTTTGTGTTGTGTGCAGATACCCGTAAGGAGGGTCCCTCTATACTGCTGGTGCTGAAGTGGGGTGGGGAGCTGACTCCAGCAGGCAGAGTTCAGGCTGAAGAACTCGGCAGGGCTTTCCGCTGCATGTATCCTGGAGGTCAAGGTGAAAAATAAAAACTCCTGTTTGTCAGTCACTTAAGATTAAGGACACAGACATTCGGCACTGATGGTGCCATTTAAACACTTTAGATAAGGGGCTCTCAGCTCTGGCCCTGAAAAGCTGGCGATTTTAAACTGTGCGATTTTCTTCCGATTTCGAGCTGAATTCCGACTCGTGCGACTCTTTTTTTGGGTTGCGCCGATTTTCAAGTTTATCATGCAGCGTTTGTCGTGAAGTGTTTGTGCAGCGTACAGGGGGAAATAAGAGGCGACAAACCTCTCCCGATCGGAATTGGATGATCGGATTAATTTATGGCATGTCAGAAATTATGGTCGCCCCCCATGAGGTTATCGCACAGCTAAAGCAAAGCCACAAACTGATTGCCCTATTTTTCCTCACTGCGCCTGCGCGAAAGTTTAACCATTTAATTTTTAATTTAGGGCTAGATTTATTTATTTATTTACTTGTATTGAATTAATATTTCAGACCGCACAGTGAGAGCACATCAATTGTGAGCTTTGGCTTTGCATCGCATGCGATCTAGCAGATTGTATTTAGGTTTCACTTTTCACAAATGTTGTGTTCATTCGTGAAATTATCTTGATGAACAAAATGTGTAAGAATTATAAACTTTTGTTTGTTACAGAGCTTATGTTCTGCAATGATCTAATGGGTGTTGAGGGGTACCAGGGTAATGCAAATTTCTGGGTTGGCCTAAAAAAATTCACTCAATTAGTGCTATTTATCAAAGATCTGTGAAGATGTTTTTTTCTTGGTGTTTTTGAAGTTTATAAAATGTAAGGTATTATAAAGTGTTATCCAGTTTTGGGATAAAACCCAGTGTCTATTCAACAGTCTTCTTATATACTTCCTATTTTCTTGCTTGTTCTTGGCTATAATTTCTGCTTTTGTGTGCATCAGTATTTTTTTATGCCATTCGCACCAATAAAAGTGTGACTATCAGTTATGAAAGTGTTCATAAGACTATATTGCGTGCTGTAAGTCTTCTGGAACCTTTGTCCGAGGAACATGCTTACATTTTAATCATTGTTTACTGATAATCTTTCATTCTTCCTTGTCTAATAAATGTGCAGTTTAAATGTGCAGTTACAATCTTATTGAGTCGTTGTGTGTCATGGAACAATCAATGGTGTCTACTGTCAGTGACATCAAACTTGATTCAACATGTCTGAGGTTGCCAAATTTGTGTTCAACCCTGTTCTTAGACGCCCACTATCCTGCAAAGTTTCGTTCCAGCCTGCTTCAACACTCATGCACCTAATTGTCATTTAAGTCCTTGATTAGGGTTGGAGTTAAACTCAAGTCTATGGGTTTTCGGGAACAGGGTTGATTACCCTTGTTTTTATCTCTGAATGAATGTTATGTTCTTGACTACTTATAGGGGATTACGCTGGCTTTCCAGGCTGTGGCCTGCTCAGGCTACACAGCACCTACCGACATGACCTCAAGATCTATGCCTCCGATGAGGGCAGGGTCCAAATGACTGCTGCTGCCTTTGCAAAGGTCCTTAGCCACAACAAATACAGGTCATTTAACGTTTAAAGATATACAGTTTTCATAGGATGTTAAGATGGTGTTGGTTGTCTGCCTCGCAGGGTCTGTTGGCACTGGAAGGGGAATTGACACCCATCCTGGTCCAGATGGTAAAGAGCGCAAACATGAACGGCCTGCTGGATAACGATATTGATTCCCTCAGCGGATGTCAGCAGAGGGTTAAGGCCAGACTTCATGAGATCATGCAGAAAGATCAAATTTTCACAGAAGAGGACTTTGACAGGGTAAATCAGAGTGTCAGACATCTGTTGAACTATGGGGTGTATTTCAGGTCCTCTGCTGACATGATATGAAAAGCACATCTGTGTCCACTTAATCTCTTTTGTTTCTCCAGCTGGCCCCAACATGCAGCAGCTCTCTGGTGAACTCTATGAAGGCTGTGGAGAATCCAGTGAGTACGTGTGATCAGGTCTACACCCTTGTCCAGAGCCTCACCTCACAGATCCGCAAAAGACTTGAAGACCCCAAATCAGCAGGTGATTGCTCTGTTCTCACATAAAAAAAGAAAGAAAAGAAAAACACACTTTAAAAAGCCATATAGATAAACTTGTGAAAGCACAACCTGAGTATGAGTTTGAGTTGCCTCTTTCAGATTTACAGCTGTACCACAGCGAGACACTGGAGATGATGCTGCAGCGCTGGTCTAAGTTGGAAAGGGACTTCCGAATGAAGAGCGGCCGGTATGACATCAGCAAGATTCCTGACATTTATGACTGTGTTAAGTATGACGTGCAGCACAACAGCTCCCTGGGCCTGGAGGACACAGTGGAACTCTTCAAGCTCTCTCGAGCACTAGCTGACATTGTCATACCTCAGGTGTGTGAGGAAATTCTAAACTGTGAACCTGTACAGCTTGTCCTTAGCTAAATATTTATTTTTCTTGCTTTAGAAGCAGGCTTGTGAGTACCAATATTTGACTAGCTATTTTCACTAATATTAGTTATTCCTTTCTTCATGTTATTAAAATGTTTTACCCTCGATACCACAACAAAAAGTAAAACTAAATCTAAAAAAAAAGTACTTCATGACTATTTTTGACTAACAGCCAGTGTTACTATAGGATCATTGATTTGATTTATATATATATATATATATATATATATATATATATATATATATATATATATATATATATATATATATATATATATATATATATATATATATATATATATTGTGGCTATATATAGTACCTCTGATTGTAAACTACCTTTTTTTAGGAGTATGGCATTAATAAGGTGGAAAAGCTGGATATTGCATATGCCTACTGTCTGCCATTAGTGAAGAAGATTCAACTGGACCTTCAGAGGACACATGAGGACGAGTCTGTAAACAAGCTGCATCCTCTGTGAGTCTGTAAACAAGCTGCATCCTCCTTTTTCTTTTATTTGGTCTTGCCTGTTGACCATGAGAGGTTTGTCCATATCTTTGTGTCCCAGATATTCACGTGGAGTGCTGTCACCAGGCAGGCATGTCCGAACTCGGCTGTATTTCACGAGTGAGAGTCACGTCCACTCCTTGCTTAGCATCTTCCGTTATGGCGGTCTATTGGATGTAAGTATTATAGCTTATTATAAAGAGAAATGACAAGGAAAATAGATAATCAAAGTGATGCAGACATAAGCTGTGTACCAAAACCTGTTGAGCTGCTTTCTGTCTGCTGTATTTCATGACTGTGTTTAATAACACAAAAAAGTGCACTTTGTTATAATGCCAAATTAAGTTTTACTTTAAAGTACATTTTTATTACATTACATTTAAATGGACTGAATTGCAACTTTGTCATTGGTTTGCAATTACAAATATATTTAAAAGCATACATATATTACAATCATAACCCACATCATTTTGGCTTGTATGGCCAGAGAAGAAACTGACCCCCTAACTGAGGCTGGTTTCCCCAGGGTTTTTTTCTCAATTTCTGTCACAGATAGAGTGTCAGTTTCTTGCCACTGTCACCTCTAGCTTGCTAAGTGACACATACTTTTTTGCTAGAGCACCAGTTGATTTTTCCAGTTTTAAATGTGTTTTGTTTTTCACAACATTCACACTGAAAACCAATGCTGCCACTCAGTCTTTTTTGCGACTCAGTGGGTGTGACCACAGTGACTCCGACCGACGGTGATTTCACTTGCATACCCGCTATAGCAACTCCTCTTTGTGTTCAGCGGTATCCTAAAGGGGGTTGCACACCAGACGCGAAGCTCAGCGCTGCGTCTCGGGTATCTCACACCTGATGCTCACATAATATACACGCAAGCTCAATTTTGAATCAACTTCTGACAGAAGATCTGCACGATGGGTGTATCTTGTAGCACAGTGTGAAATCACTATGTACATTAACTATTTGAGAGAAATATAACATTAATTTAATATGAAATGAAATGCCGCTCTGTGGCATGGCAGGATTTTGAACAAATTCCTGAGTCGCCGTGGACAAGCGCCGAATGCCGCCGCTGGTGTGTGAAAACAATGTGTTAGAATTTTAAAGACGTGGTGCGCCGCTGCGTGCCACTGAGCTTCGCGTCCGGTGTGCGGCCCCCTTAAGAAACCCCTGCTGTTCCCTAATCGCCATCTACAGTCAGAGAGAGAATTTTCATTTTATTCAGTCATTATCATTCCATTATCATTAACAGTATCATTTGTAATTAATTAGCATCAGTTCACAAATCTGAAGTCAGACCATTCGGTTTTTGCTTTAAATCTTGAAATTATAATCAAAAAAAAAAAATGCTCATGCTACATGTGTAGCATCTCTGTTTGTATTGTGATAAAAATCTCTGTAGCCATTTGAAATTAGAGGCAATCACTGCATTTTCTTGTTTAAAGGGTTAGTTCACCCAAAAATTACAATTATTTGATTAATTACTCACCCTCATGTCTTTGGACACCCGTAAGACCTTCGTTCATCTTCGAAGCACAAAAGAAGATATTTTTGTTGAAAGCTGGTGGCTGAAAAAGGCTTCAGAAAGGCACACAAAAACTCTTCTCGTCGCTTCGCAAAAATGATTGTACAGCCACTGTAGTGAGATGGACTTTGTATCGATGTTTTTTTCGCCTTTTATGAGTCTTGTGAGTGGGAATGTACTGAATGCCAATGGAGGCCTTTCTGAAGCCTTTCTCAGCCATCAGCTTTCAACAAAAATATCTTCATATGTGTTCCGAAGATGAACTAAGGTGTTACGGGTGTCCAACGACATGAGGGTGAGTAAGTAATGAAATAATTTTCATTTTTAGGTGAACTTACCCTTTTAAGGCCTGAGCTTAGACAATGACATATTTTTTTTATAGAGCTGCTTTATAGCTGAATTGAACTCGTTTCATATTTGATGATCTTTGCATTTATTGAACTGAACTGAATGAACACTGAACTGACAAATGACACTGTTTTCTTTTTAAAGCTGCTTTCCAGTAGACTTGAACTCTGTTTGCGAATGTTTTGTTGCTGTGAAGCTGCTCTGAAATAATCCATATTGCATAAAGTGCTATAAAGGTGACTTTACGATAAATGCTTGTTAGTACATTTAGCATGGCCATGTTTCAAAGACAAGAGAAATGAGAATGACCAATGAAGATGGACTGCAAAAAATAGACTGTATTTAATTTAAATTTAAATAATTAAAATAAGTAGGTCAAAAGCTAGAGCAAAAGTACAAATGTAGAAAAATAAGAGAGAACACACTTCAAGCAAGCACCTTTGATTATGGTTTTAGTTAACTGTTAAAGGATACATATGTCTTTTTAAAAAAGGACTAAAACATTTCTTTTTAGGAGAACTTATGACTTTTAACTATTAAATCTATTAGTATTTTACCCATTTTTTAATGATCTTAAAAGTGGCACTGAGCTTTGTTTCAAATGTAAAGTGCAATACAAATACAATTTATTATTATTATTATTATTATTATTATTATTATTATTATTATTATTATTATTATTATTATGTTTCAGGAGGAAAAGGACCAGCAGTGGAAGAGAGCCATGGATTATCTAAGTGCAGTGTCTGAGCTCAACTACATGACCCAGATCGTCATTATGCTTTACGAAGACAACAACAAGGTACATCCTGCTCTCCCTGTCTGTTCTGCTCCACTGCGGTATAGAATAAACACAAGTGAACTGTCATAACTGAGCTCTCCAATGTTTTGTTTGAGTGGGGACTGTGTAGTCTCAAAACAGTTTCAAAGAAATGTGATATTGTGTTAACTCAGGACCCATCCTCTGAAGAGCGCTTCCATGTGGAACTGCATTTCAGCCCTGGGGTCAAAGTATGCGAGGAGGAGAGTGCTCCGATGGGATTTGGCTTCCGTCCAGCCTCTGCTGAAGTGTGCAGTCTTTCATTTGTCCCATTTTCTCATCATGCATTGAATTAGATTGTTGCTCAGCTATTAATAGCCAAGTTTGCTTTTTTCTGAATTTTCCATGACTGTGTGTGTTGACATAGAATGACCAAAAGCAAACAGACCCTGGTAGTTTGGAAAACCTTGCACGAGATGAGCCCGACCGTGCCTTGCCCCTTTCGGAGGCCATCAGCACCCAGAGGAAATCCCCTCTGATCCGGAATCGCAAGACTGGCTCCATGGAGGTATCACAGCTGCCATCACACTCAGCTACCTACTATGCTAACCATTGTACAGTGTGCTTATATAAATCTCTGTGGTGTCAAATTGATTGAATCATGCTGGGTTTTATGAACCATAATTCAACAGTTCTATTTGTGTCTATGCGCAGGTCCTGTCAGAAAGCTCATCCTCAAAAGGGGGCAGCTATCGCCTCTTCCCCTCTTGCTCACGTCAGTCTCCAGAGATGAAGCAGAGCGGATTAGGTTGGTATCATGTGTCTGTCCCTCACACAGCTTCAACAACTGGTGTTTATCTATTCTCACTAGCAGGAACACACCCTCTCAATCCTAGGCAACACTATATTGGGTGTTATTTTTGGTGCAAAACCCATTAGCTGACCACATTGACATTACCAAGGAAATTAGTGGATACGCACTTCAGATTCAGACAGACATGGAGCTTGGTCCATGCTGATGGGATGCTGCTGTTCAGTAATTTAGTGCTTTATTTAGTGCTGTGATCTCTGATGACAGTTTTGTTGGCTTTTTATGCACAAAGATGTTGCCTATGAAAGAAATTGCCTTGAATTAGCTTTTTTACAATTTACAATTGTAAAACTTTACAATTTTGCATGATAAAACACATATTTGAAAAGGGTGAAAATTAGCAAAATAATCCTGCATGCAGTCTGACATACTTAATAACTTAACTATCTGTAGATTTGAAGCTAATTTGTGTAATCATATATATTTACTATCAATGACATGTGAACGCTAATGTTCACTAATATCATACTCATCTGGCGTTTGCCAAAGTTTTTTGTTGTTGTTTTTGTTGTTCATAATTATCCTAATAGATAATAATCCTAATTGATAATAATCATAATAGATATAATGTATATAATTTTAATGACTCTTTTCCTGACCAGAACATTGCTTTTGTCTTTTGTTAATCAGATTTTGCTCTTCTAGCCTGTCATTGATGTTCGCCAAACCCTAATGGTTTTGGCATGAGTCATATATTATGATTTTATAATCCTCTCACTCCCTTTGCAATAACTGCTGTGTTTTGATTAATACGTGCATGTGGTTGGTGTGCACACTAATTCCATGATCTAACCCCCTCTGCAGGCTCTCAGTGTGCTGGTCTCTTCAGTACCACCGTCTTGGGGGGCTCCTCTAGTGCCCCCAATCTTCAGGACTACGCACGCACACACCGCAAAAAATTCTCCTCGGGCAGTTTGACCTATAAAGACGGTATGTTCTCAGTCCAGCTCCTTCTCTCATGGAGTTAATAAAAGTGTTTAAAATGTAGGAAATGTAGGTAAAGGGCACTTCCTGTAAAGTTTAGGATTAAGAACTCAAGTTACATCAGACCCTGATGGTGTATCTCACATCTCACTGTCATTATCACCATTTCACATCTGGTTCATTTTCATAGTCTTGAATGTGTGGTGTCCAAAAGCTCATGGAGTCTGCTGTACCATTTATTGTCTTTCAGAAATTGTCTTTGTTTCTTGTCATTGAGCAGTGTTTTATTCTTGACATCGTATAATCGGAAGCACATATGTTTATGTACCGCTGCAGGAATCCAAAAAAGTTTGAAGCAAAAACATGGTAAGAATGTCGATTTTGTGAACCGCAAACTACTACCCATTAAATGGGTATCAATTATTTCTAAATTTGAAAAAAGACCATTAGCTTTTTTTTTAGGATTTCAGTGCTCTTAGATACCGATTCCTTCCAGAATGTTCCGTTTTTACGCTAGTGGTGAAACCCTTTGTCCACAAGGTGTCAGTGTGACACTGTTTGGAGTTCTCCCTGTTTTAGTTCCCATTTCCTGTGTCCTGTTTTCTTTACTGCCGATTTGCAGTTATAACTTTACACACTCATTTGTTACTATCGTATACATGAGCCTGGTCTTTTTAACCTTATTAGCTTCATTTTAAACCTCTGGCTGGTCTCTAGGACTGGCTGGTCATTAAACACAATCCCCAGTCTCTTTGTCTTCACTGTTGTGTGGTGTGGTGTTGTGTCCTGTGAAGGCATTTGCTGTTACGCTACAGGCTCTCAGAGCTGCTTATATTACATAGGTGAGGGGTTGACCTGACCGTCTCAAGCTTTTCATGCTTCTGTCCACCATTTTGTTTGTTCTGAGAGATGGCGTATGATAAGATGGCATCTGTATTTATAGTAGAGAAGTGCCCATAAAGTCACAAGCCCAAAATATTTCTGTAGCGTAAGCCTTATAAATAGATCCACTCATTCGCTGTGTTAAAAACATTTAAGCAGTTAGGATAAAGATCTGACTTATTGTCATTTTCTTTTTTGCTTAAATTGTTTCTTTTCTCTACCTGAGCTAGGAATAACCTCAGTGAACCTCTGTGAGATTAACATCTTACTTCCTCGTAATAAGAAACATTCTCACTCTTTAGCTAGAAGAGACACTACATTGAGACACTAAACGCTGCACTTCCTGCTTCCTGTCCCAGTGTTTCTGAGTCTGTTTTCTGCTGTAGTCACAGTAGAACCCCAGCCCTACACTCACCCTACTATCCTTGACAGTCTCACGCCTTCAGCTCTGTAACACCATCCCCATCCTGTACAGGTGTACTGTAAAAATGGTAACTAGTGACCTTTTTTATTTCCTCAGAGTTGTTGTCTATGCCGGCAGTAAAGCGATTTTCTGTGTCGTTTGCAAAGCATCCGACTAATGGTACGTCTGCTTCTCTTCAAGTATATTTCCACTTCTTTCTCCACTTCCCTTTGTTTTGCATGTCTATGGAAAGCTCTTTTCATTCCGGAAATTTATGTTGGTTTTGTTTTCTTTCACGTGATTTCTGCCATGGTTCTTTCGATTTCTCCAGTTTCATCATCTTTTAAAACATTCAACCAGCCTCTTACCCTTCCCACATGCACCACTATCGCTATCTGAAACCTCCTGCGGACAACGCTCACTCACCCAGTGACCTCAATGCTAATCAGTTTACGGATGACTGTTAGTGTGGATGAGTTTAAGCACGTGTTTGTGTTTCCTGTGCTTGTATGTGCACAAGTCTGTGGGGGCGGTTGAGTGTATTACACTGCAAAAAAAATATCATCTTCTTAATCAGTATTTTTGTCTTGTTTTACATTTGGGAAGTAAAATTACATAAGATTCTCTATTCAGTAATCAGCAGTGTATGTCAGAGAGAATATATTGAATTAAGTTATTATAAAAGCCAATTCACTGAGAAAAATAAAGAGAATATACAATATATTCTCTAAGATCAAGTTCTGATATTTTATACAATATTGTAAAGTAATTGAATTAAGATTGTGATATGGGTGTTTTGATATTTCTATGGAAACCATAACAAAAATACTGAGATTCTAAGATAATGATATTTTTGAATTTGAATTATCTACAGTTATGAATAGCTATTTGAGATAATGAACCACTACTGGACAACACGCCGGTGATTAAACCTTTCCCCTGTGAGCAATTCTCATCGCACTAGTAATAATGGACATTGTTTTTCACTGTTATGACAGTATTTAATAGCAGACAGTGTTTGTTCACTGGGAATTGGTTTACCTGACACTTTTTACCCCATTAATCTTCTCTCTATTTTTATTTAAATTCAGTGTGGTTGTGCATTGTTATCATGTTAAATGTTGTGACTGTTGACTTACGATACCAAGGAGTATTTTACCCTGTTTCCCTTTGATTCTTCATGGGAGACAGCTTAAAATCTCAGTGCTTTTTACAGTCTGTCTACAGAAAAAGAGGCCATTATATTTGAAAATGCCAAAAATTACAAATACAAGCATTTCTTTCAAACTGCAATCTTCAGTTAATGTAAGTAAAATAACCAACCACACTTTCAGAAAGAGATGAACTCCTAGACAGTGTCTTTTGTGGTCCTAAACTCTTAATTGACACACGTGCTGTGTATAATCTGCATGTTTATGTTCATGTTGGTTACGATGAGCAGTGTATTTCTCTCTCGGGAAAAGAATCGTCTTTCATATGTTGTGATCAAGAGGATGTCCAGAGATGTTGTCTAGCATAAACAAACCTGAATGGAGGTGATAACAAAGGTCAAGAACAATAGAAAAGAACTGCCTCTAAACAGATGTGAATTAGTGCAGTGTGTTATGTAGGTGTATTTGGACACAGTGCTGTGTGTGTTCAGTACATCTCATGCAAAGCTTAAGATGGTCCCTGATCCACCTACACAATCCCATTCCCTGCCAGATCCCACACACTCTACCCACTGCACATTCCCAGCCATCCAGCTCTCGGAGCCTTTCGTCCAACGTAGTTAATTAGAAAATACTTGCTTGCCTTCAAGTCTCTGAAATGAGTGCACACTCTTTAAACAAATTCAATTCATTCTGCCTAATTATTATATTTTTGTGTTTTCCCACTGTGTGTGTAAATGTGGGTCAGGTGGGTATCAAATGTCCCCGCAAGGATAGTTAAACCTGCAATCATCTACATTCTGGCCACCTCCCAATGGTGTGCATGATGAAATGGCTTGTATAATGTTTTCATTAAAATCCAAAAATGCCAAAAGGTGTCTGTAACGAGTAGTGTTGGGTGTAGCAAATATAATTTACTGATTTAATATAAAAACAACTGAACTAAATAGAAAATCCACATTATGGACAAATGTCTGTATGTGTGTGTTTGTGTTATAACATTTGGTTATGATCTATTGACAAGATTATGAACCTAATAAAACTCAAGTAGGCATTCAGGCTGCCTTAGAGCCTTATTTTTCATAGCCTTAGCTCTTAAATAGATCGTCTTAAACTGCATTTATTTCGCAAAATAACTGTACTAACAGAATCATTTGTTTTGTAATATTTTTTTACATTGAAATAAGTATATTCAAATAGAATAGAAGGGGGAAAACAGTAGCAATCAGTATCCTTAACAAAAAAATCTATGTTAAATATTTATAAAAATGGCTTTACACTAGTGCTCAAAAGTTTGGGGTCTGTAAGAGATTTTAAATATTTTTAAACGAAGCATCTTATGCTCATCAAGGCTGCAGTTATTTGATCAAAATACAGTATAAATAGTAATATTATTATAATTTAACTGTTTCCTGTTTTAATATATTATAAAAATGTAAGCAATCCCTGTGGTGGCAAAGCTGAATATTTACTCCGGTCTTCAGTGTCACATGATCGTTTAGAGATCATTCTAAAATGCTGATTTGCTGCTCAAGACACATATATTATCAGTTTTGAAAACGGTTGTGCTGCTTACTATTTTTATCGAAACAGCAATATTTTTTTCAGGATTATATGATGAATAAAACATTTTATAAAATGTCAATCTTTTGTAATATTACTGTCTTTACTGTCACTTTTGGTTAATTTAATGCATACTTGCTGAATAAAAGTATTAATTTCTTAAAGGGTTAGTTTACCCAAAAAAGAAAATTATGTAATTAATGTCAACCTAATGTTGTTCCACACCTGTAAGACCTGTAATTCTGTTTTTCTTTGGAACGCAGTTTTAGATGGTTTATTTTTAGTCCAAGAGCTTTCTCTTCCTCCATTGAAAACGTATGCACGGTATACTGTCCCTTTCCACAAGGACCAGAAAGTTATTAAAAACATCATCAAAGTAGTCCATATGTGACAACAGTTAGTTAGTTAGAATCTCTTGGGGCATCGAAAATACATTTTGGTCCCAAAATAACATAAACTACGACTTTTTATTCAGCATTGTTTTCTCTTACGGGTATTTCGGGACAAGCATGTATTTTCGATGCTTCAAATTTTTTTAAAGGGGTACTTCAGCGCTGGAAAGATGAATCTGTATTTAAACTGGGTCATCAATGTAGTAGAAATGTGAAATTATTTTTGAATTTGGTGTCTTCTAGACTGAGAAAAGACAGAAAATGTATTTTGTCTCATGGGGATGAAAAAATACAATTCCCAGAATGCTTCGCTGCCCTGTGAGGCCATTCCCAAAGCCACCTACTTGACTACTGTGACTGAGTTGGAGAAGACACTACAATTAAAAACTGAACGTGTCTGTTCAATATAATGAGTGAGTCACCGCGCGAGTATCACAGCACTAACTGCAGGTGTCAGATAAATGAGCTAATGAGCTCTCATGATGAGATCTGAGGTAATCATGACTACACTCGCGGCATACATTCAGAACGCGAGTTCAGTCTGGCACGTTTCAGTTCATGCCTTTGCAAGTTTAACTTTCATAGAAATTAATTTGAGAAGTTAAAAGACTTACATTGCTCACCATAGCTCCGTTTAAATGAGAGCGCAGGGAGAGCTCAGCTTGCAGCTACAGGCAGAGTGTAATCTCCCATCCCCCATGTGCGAGTTGAAAACATGCGGAAATGGCTCCCTCTGCTGGCTGTAGTCTTTAGCCTCTGGCCAAACATTCCTCCTATGATGCAAATATTGTCAATTTGCGTCATAGGAGGAATTTTTCCAGAAATAAAGTGCATAAATCTCTTGTCTCAGGGGGATATGAGGGGGGAAAGCACAATCATTTGAATATACTTCAGGGTATCTACTGATACAAAGCCATATGCTAATCGCTGAAGTAACCCTTTAACTAACCGGACATGGACAGTATACATTTTCAATGGAGGGACAGAAAGCTCTTGGGCTAAATATAAATATCTTAAACTGTGTTCCGAAGATGAACGGGGAGGTCTTACGGGTGTGGAACAACATTAGGATGATTATGAGAATTGTTATGACAATAATTTTTGGGTGAACTAACCCTTTTTAAAAATATATACAAGTGCTTCTCAAAAAATTAGCATGTGTGTTAAAAGTTCATTATTTTCCATAATGTAATAATAAAAATTAAACTTTCAGATATTTTAGATTCATTGCACACCAACTGAAATATTTCAGGTCTTTTATTGTTTTAATACTGATGATTTTGGCATACAGCTCATGAAAACCCCAAATTCCTATCTCAAAAAATTAGCATATCATGAAAAGGTTCTCTAAACGAGCTATTAACCTAATCATCTGAATCAACTAATTAACTCTAAACACCTGCAAAAGATTCCTGAGGCTTTTAAAAACTCCCAGCCTGTTTCATTACTCAAAACCGCAATCATGGGTAAGACTGCCAACCTGACAGCTGTCCAGAAGGCCATCGTAGGGTGCGTTTACATGCATGTGCTTAAGCCGATTATGCCCAATAAGCCAACAATGAACATGGTCATGTAAATGCAGTAACCCGTTTTCTTTTATCGGAGTAATGTCATAAACGGCGTAAGCATAAACCGGTCGGAACGGGTAGTTTTCTTCCTCTTACCTCGATTTCGCGCGGCATGTAAACGCATTAAACTGCTTTCTGTCAGCTTTTTGGAGTGTGCATGTGTGATAGGTGACAAAAACACAAACTTAGAGCAGATTTAAGTGCATCCAGACAGAGCGAGATAGCGTTTTGCATGAAATAAGGACATGTATCACAAACGCAGACTCTTTTAAGACCCCGAAAATTGTAAAGAGGTGTTCTCTTTTCTCATGCAGCAGAAGTAGCCTAGAAGAGGTTCAGTCAAAACGCTGCATAAGGGATAATATGAGCCGTAAATGTCCCGCTGACACGGCGAACGTTTTATTTAACATCACAAAAGACGTAACATTTGAAAAACTCAGTCAGATATACGGACGTTATTATTTTTGACGTCACTACAAGGAATAACCCGGTTTATAAATAAAGTCATGTAAACGCTTTACTTGCGTTGTCCGTTTACTGGTTTGCATGTAAACGGGGAAAACTGATTATTTCAATAAGCTGAATTTTTTGGAGTTATCAGCTTACTGGTGTGCATGTAAACGCACCCATTGACACCCTCAAGCGAGAGGCTTGATCAAGGCACCTCAGTGGGAAGGAAAAAGTGTGGCAAAAAACGCTGCACAACGAGAAGAGGTGACCGGACCCTGAGGAAGATTATGGAGAAGGACCGATTCCAGACCTTGGGGGACCTGCGGAAGCAGTGGACTGAGTCTGGAGTAGAAACATCCAGAGCCACCGTGCACAGGCGTGTGCAGGAAATGGGCTACAGGTGCCGCATTCCCCAGGTCAAGCCACTTTTGGGCTACAGAGAAGCAGCACTGGACTGTTGCTCAGTGGTCCAAAGTACTTTTTCTGGATGAAAACAAATTTTGCATGTCATTCGGAAATCAAGGTGCCAGAGTCTGGAGGAAGACTGGGGAGAAGGAAATGCCAAAATGCCTGAAGTCCAGTGTCAAGTACCCACAGTCAGTGATGGTCTGGGGTGCCATGTCAGCTGCTGATGTTGGTCCACTGTTTTATCAAGGGCAGGGTCAATGCAGCTAGCTATCAGGAAATTTTTGGAGCACTTCATGCTTCCATCTGCTGAAAAGCTTTATGGAGATGAAGATTTTGTTTTTCAGCATGACCTGGCACCTGCTCACAGTGCCAAAACCACTGGTAAATGGTTTACTGACCATGGTATTACTGTGCTCAAATGGCCTACCGACTCTCCTGACCTGAACCCCATAGAGAATCTGTGGGATATTGTGAAGAGAAAGTTGAGAGACGTAAGACCCAACACTCTGGATGAGCTTAAGGCCGCTATCGAAGCATCCTGGGCCTCCATAACACCTCAGCAGTGCCACAGGCTGATCGCCTCCATGCCACGCCACACTGAAGCAGCCATTTCCGCAAAAGGATTCTCGACCAAGTATTGAGTGCATAACTGAACATAATTATTTGAAGGTTGACTTTTTTTGTATTAAAAACACTTTTCATTTATTGGTCGGATGTAATTATGCTAATTATTTGAGGAATTTGGGGTTTTCATGAGCTGTATGCCAAAATCATCAGTATTAAAACAATAAAAGACCTGAAATATTTCAGTTGGTGTGCAATGAATCTAAAATATATGAAAGTTACATTTTTATCATTACATTATGGAAAATAATGAACTTTTATCGCATATGCTAATTTTTTGAGAAGGACCTGTGTGTGTGTGTGTGTGTGTGTGTGTGTGTATATATATATATATATATATCTATATATACACACACACACATAAATACATACATGCATACATACATACATACATACATACATTTATACTGACCACAAAGTTTAAGTGTATGTTTTTCGTAATGATGTCACCTTTTCATGGTGTAGGCACACAGGATGACACTTCTGCCGTGACGGTTAAACCACCTCTATGGTGGTCTGGCTCAGGTAATGATAGATCTTTATCTCACCGCAGCTTTAATCCGATCAGGTCGATTGAGTTAATCGGTTGGGGCTAACTACACAGTGTCCGTATGCACGCTCAAGAACTCACCGTGTGAGGGAAAAGTAGATCTGTTTAGAAGTTCTAGATGTCATTGTGGGAATGTAGACTATGTCTGTGTATAGCTTAGTGGGTTGTTCCTTGAATCCCTTGTGGTCTTGTGCCTTAAGCAATGAATGTTGACTCCAGGAGTTGGTACTGTTTCCTTTGCACTCTGCGTGCATAGAACGGTGCAATCATTGTTTGTGGATGAAGGTGGTGGACTACAACGGACTTAAGTGCTGCTGTGTGTTTGCTTGGGATTATCTGCTGGTGACCAGTTGCTCAGGCCCTTGTTTAGGTGTGTTTAGTGTGGAGATGTGTTTGTTATACCTATTGTGAGGACTTTTACTGATAGCATGCCAAGTAATTAAACGGTAATCTCTGTACCAATGAGGACCCCATGCCTTCACCCGTCTGCTTTCCAACCCCTACTCCCCACTCTTTTCTTCCCTGCTCTGCCTCTTCTTCCTCAGAATCCCTGGAAGAGCAACAGGTAGCCCAGCTGCTGAGGCGCTTTTCCAACGACCCCAATATTGGCCACCCATTCTGTTTGGACAGTGCTTTTGCCCACCACCTCCATCAATGCTCCTACCATCTTCGCCTCTTCCGCAACTGGTTAATCTCTGGCCAGGACCCACTAGAGTACCTCTACGGTCAGCCCTGCGGAGGTCCCTCCGTGCCCTGCTGTGCCGTGACTGCAGTAATGGCCGCTGCCACAGCCGCCTCAGCTTTGCTCTAGCGCCTCTGCTGTTTTGAAGCATGCTTGTGTTATTGGGAAAAGCAGCTTGCAATGACACAGCTCTTGTTTTTCTTTCTTAACTTATTAAAGTTTATGTAGATTGTGACTATTTTTAGGGCTATCAGGGAAATAAAATAAATATTGTGCTTTGATCTTAACAAAATTAATCTAAAATTGATGAATTTGCTGTGCTGTTTTCCTGTTAAAAACACTACTGTTCAAAAGTTTGGGATCAGTAATATTTTATTGTTATTTTTAAATACATTAATACATTTATTTAGCAAGGACACATATTTATCATAAGTGTGCATTTGTTACAAAATGTTTCTATTTAAAATAAATGCTGTTTTTACTTTCTATTCACCAAAGAAAATCTAAAAAAAGTTGAAAGTTACAGTTCCCACAAAAATATTAACCAATATTAGGGATGTAACACTGAAAGCTGAGTAATGATGCTGAAAATTAAGCTTTTCACTCACAGGAATAAGTTACCTTTTAAAATATATCCAGAAAACAGGTATTTTAAATTGTTATAATACATCACATTATTTTTTATTGTATTTTTGATCAAATAAATGGAGCCACGGTTAGCATGTATTTCAGATAGATTAAAATTCTTACTGACCCCAAAATTTTAAATGGTAGTGTAAGGAAAATGTACGGAGCCCCTAAAGGGAGATATGTCAGATTTTTTTTTTTTAACTTTGATGATTTAATTCGACCCTACAAAAAAAAAAAAGATTGTAATTGACTTTGGTTAATGCTCCCAGATGGATTGAATTAGCAAATTATCACTTAAGAAGGTCACCTGTGCTGGTACTCATGCAACCTATTCAGACCAGTGTTTAGAAAGAGGACAGAACAGATTGAAACATGCTTTAATGTCAGATTTAGTGCTGTTTAGAGTAGAGGATGGAGAAGCATTAGGAGTGGTCTCTCACTGCTGTTTGCTGGGGTGTGTTGTGTGGCAGATGCATGCCAGTGGCATCTGATTGCAACCGTGTCAGCTTACAGTCGCATCGACTCACTGACGTATCAAAGTAACAGTAACAGTGACTGACTTGCATGATAGTGGCATATTATGTGCATGCCACAGGCCTCTGGGTATTTGAAAAAAGGAATATTACACATTTCTGTTCCAAATGTGAGTTAATTTCCAAATAATCATTAATGTATTAAACTCTCAATAATTATCTAAACTGCAATTACTTCATACATAATCATACTCTTGCTTGTTGTTTTTTTTAATTTATTTTTTTATTTACATTCTCCAGAATCCAGGGTCATTTTCATAAGTGATGTTTTGTCATGAAATACATGTCTCTTTTTAAAAAAATCATGCACTGATTACATGATGATCCGCAGGTGCATTTCTCACATTCATTCCGGTTTTTATTCTCGTCTCTGCCAGCTTCCTCCTAATTTACGTGTGTTGCTTTCATCTACATTAAAGGCTGCAACATACTCTGCAAGAATAGAGAAAAAAGTTCACGCTCCCAGGGCTGCGAGAACATAATGACGTCATTTTGTTCTCGCTGCCCTGGTTCGAGAGTTCTCGCAGCTTGTTCTCGACACATCACCTGAGCAGAACTTTTTTATTTTTTATTGTGCGATTGGTCAGAATTTTTTTTACAGTGGGCGTGGTTAATGCGGAGAAACGCAGATGATCGGCACCTGCTTTTCTTGTGAAGTATGGAATGTACTTGCCAGAATGAACTTTGTTCTTGTTTTGCCACCTTGAGAAAACAAACAAATTTCTCTGTTTTTGCAAAGTATTTCCCAAGCTTAAGAGTTTGGTTTTTCAACTAAAAGAAGTACATAGAGACTCTAACAATTAATTAACAATTGAACTTTTGTTTTATTTGAAGTTGTGTGCGTGAGCGTGGCCACATTACTACCAAATTATGTATTGGTTTTCATTTTTGAATGTAGATTAAGATTTACCTATGTAATACATGCCAAGTCTGGAATGAATGGTAAGAGGATGAGGTGGATATATTTGTGTGCATGTACATCTGAATGTATCCCGCCTGTGACTCCGTCTGTGGTTCTGTCACTAACAAGGGTTTGGCAGTAGGTGGAATGACTATTGACATTGGTTCAGTGGTTATAGACAGTTTTTTCTGGGTGCACACTGATGTCTGAATAGAGGACTTTTTTCTCTCATCACTTCTCTCATCTGTAGGTTTTGAAGGCTGCTCCATGGTGCCCTCTATCTACCCCCTCGAGACCCTCCACAACTCGCTCTCACTAAAACAAGTCAACGAGTTCCTGACGGCCGTGTGTGAAAATGCAGGAGATTCCCACACCAGGACAACCAGAGGTGATTCCCATAGCATAGATTTTAGCAACACAAGGAATGACAAATAACAAGTTGTACGTTTAGGTCACTCTCAGTTCTTTTGATACTGCAACAGAATGCACTTGTGTCCTAACTGTGTGTGCTTGTCTCCCCTTCTGTAGCTCTCTCAGCCATGTTTGACTCCCAGAATCATCCCACAGGGGACTCGTACATGCCTCACAGAGTGCTGTCCTCCTCAGTTTCACTGCGCCAGCGTTCTGATCGGCCTCCCTGGTGTAAGTACTGCTGCACTAAGATACTTCACATGGAGAATACACTCAGCTATTGTACTAACATGTGTTACATATAGTATGTTGGATGGACCAGATGTTCAAATGATGTTTAAATTATAACAAATATCATTGTCCCATTGTAAGCTATATTTTACTTTGGGATATAATTATGCAAGGTAACAGAGTTGACAGGCAAGAGGTCAAGAGGTCAAGAGTTTTATGAAAGATGATGTACACTGATCAGGCATAGCATCATGACATATCCCACTAGAGGTAAAGTGAATAGCACGGATTATCTCTTCCTCACGGCATCTATTAGTGGGTGGGATATATTAGGCAGCAAGTGAACATTTTGTCCTCAAAGTTGATTGATTAGAAGCAAGCGGCAACCTCCTGAAGTTTCTCTTGAAGCCAATACGGAAGTGATTTAAACTGCAATTCCTCGACTTGCCACTAGGGACAGGCTCCAGAAGGGAGCAGAATCTCACTGAGCCCCATGCTAAAATGCCCAACTTTACAGCAAAAAAAAAACATGTTTACAGCCTGGTACAAATTGTGGTTTTCGTCTATACGGCTAATTTTACCCTTCATGACAACTGTGAGGGGGGTGAATTTTTTTACATTATATAAAGCCTTAAAGTTCTGCATAATTAAAGGGGTACTTCAGCGCTGGGAAGATGAATCTGTATTTAAACTGGGTCATTAATGTAGTAGAAATGTGAAATTATTTTTGAATTTGATGCCTTCTAGACTGAGAAAAGACAGAAAATGTATTTTTGTCTTATGGAGATGAAAGACAACAATTCCCAGAATGCTTTGCTGCCCTGTGAGGCCACTCCCAAAGCCACCGCTACTGGATTACTGTAAATGAGTTGGAGAAGACACTACAATTAAATACTGAGCGTGCCTGTTCAATCTAATGAGTGAGTCACCGCCATGTGTCAGCACTAAAGCTGCAGGAGTCAAATTACATTTAAAGGTGGGGTAAGTAATATCTGATAACCGTTGTTGATATTTCAAATCACCAAAACAGACACGCCCCCAAAAGGGTCTCGGCCCTATTTTGATAGCTCTGCCCCACACATACGTAACCCAGGCAGCGACTGTAGCAGAATCTTTGTAACTAATCCAGGTTGAATATTCAATGAAAAAGTCACCCCTTCCATCACAAAAACACAAACAGTTCTCATTAACAACTCGATAGAACACAAGAACGGCAGTCCAGCTAACGACATATTACAATTATGACCGGATAAGAGTTATATAGGTCATAAAAAGAGGAAACAAACATATATTAGGAGTATAGTATCTTACTTGTCGGAGACATTGTGTGAGCTGATGCTTGAAGCACACAGGGAGGAGATTTAGATGCTCCATACGGTGTGGAAATGAACGGGTCTTTATCATCGCTGAAGTGAGACACAATACGATCGCAAATGGACAAACAAGCGAACGTGACATACGAGCATAGTGAAGTAAAAGCCAGCATATATTATGCTAGTTCTCGGCTAATGTCCATCCTGTGTGACTCGTGTGTTTTGAATAATGATGTGCACTGAGCCTCTCTTCTCACCATCAATAATAGACACTCCCTCACGCCCCTTACCTGCTGATTGGCTACAAGTTTGTTATTCCAATCGGGCCGAGTCCTTTTTCTAAAACAGTTTTGAAATAACACTTAGCCCACCTTTAATGTCATGAATGAGCTGATGAGCCCTCATTTGAATATAGACCAGGGTTTCTATTGATACAAAGCCATATGCTAATCGCTGAAGTAACCCGTTAAGGGTGTGGTCAATTTGATTGACAGATGGATAGCCATTTATCTGCTGTCTGTTAGTTATTGCCTCACCTCAGCTCTGCCCACGTCCTGCCTCTTTGCCCATTTTCGGTTATCCTGGATTGACGCGCAATAACGTGTTTCCAAGACGGCAACGGCCAGCTCATCTCTACTTTACACTTCAGAACGGCTTATCGGAATCCTATGGGTGACATCACGGACACTAAACCACATTTTTTTTACAGTCTATGGTTAGAAGCAGGAAAAATGGGCAAGTGTAAGGATTTGAGCGAGTTTGACAAGGTCCAAATTGTGGCTAGACAACTGGGTCAGAGCATCTCCAAAACCGCAGCTCTTGTGGGGTGTTCCCGGTCTGCAGTGGTCAGTATCTGTCAAAAGAGGTCAAAGGAAGGAAGAGTAGTGAACCGGCGTCAGGATCATGGGTGGCTAAGGCTTATTGATGCACGTGAGGAGCAAAGGCTGGCCAGTGCGGTCCGATTAAACAGACAAGCTACTGTAGCTCAAATTGCTCAAGAAGTTAATGCTAGTTCTGATAGAAAGGTGTTAGAATACACAGTGCAACGCAGTTTGTTGTGTATGGGGCTGCATAGCCGCAGACCACTCAGGGTGCCCATGCTGACCCCTGTCCACTGCTGAAAGCATAAGAATTGGACCACGGAGCAAAGGAAGAAGGTGGCCTGTTCTGATGAATCACGTGTTATTTTACATCACGTGGATGGCTGGGTGTGTGTGAAATTCAAATTCCCCAGACCTCAGTCCAATCAAGCATCTGTAGGATGTGCTGAACAAGCAAGTCCAATCCATGGCAGCCCCGACTCACAACTTACAGGACTTAAAGAATCTGCTGCTAACATCTTGATCCCAGATACCACAAGCACACTTTCTCTTCAAATCTTAACCGTTTGTTTAAAAAAACTGTTCTTGCAGATAATATAGTATTAATGGAATAAAATTCCACTTAAAGAGTACTTAAAAAAAGTACTTAGAGTTTTAAATAATGTAAAATTAAGTTTTACTTTAAAGTACATTTTAAATCATTGTTTTATAATCTATAATCTTTTGTCATGTTTTAAAGAAGCACATTATTTTGATGTGTTGAATAACATATTAAAGCACCTGTAAAATAAGTTTAACTGTGGTGTGATATAACATTTCATATATTTTAATATATGTATTAACAGCTCCATTATTAATAATTTTTTCATTTCAAATATATTTACTTTTGTAAATATATATACTTGAATAAGCTTTAACCATTATTTTAAAGACAATAGAAGTAATTATGAAATTACATTCACATAAAGGTGTACTTAAGTCCCGCACGCTAATATTCAGTTAATTGCATTTAATATAAATTTACACTATAATACATTTTTGTTTATTTGCAGTGAATATGTAGTTAAGTGTCCTAAAACATTATATTGAGTTTGCACTGTCATAGACTCTGTAAGTATATTATTTTCATATCAAGTACTCATTTTAAAAGGTTTGTTAAAATTACTTATTTTTCACTGAGGAGGCTAACACTGTCCTACTAACTCGATTATTATTATTTTAAATTAATTGTTTATTTCTTTCAAAAAGGAAAAAAGTATGGTAACAGGGTTGGTATGCCAATTTGAGTCACAACAAATTTTAATGCAGCATGTCCACTAAAATCAACTAAAATATAAATAGAAAGGATAAATACACTAGCGTATGGGACGCTCAAAGGGTTCGGTTAGGTACTAGTAGAAATGGTGGTAAGAGTTTCCGGTTAGAGAAACGGAAGTGAGAGAGACAGTTTCCCAGATGAAGGGTTTTATTCTGATTATTTCTGCATGTATGAGGTATTACAGGCATTCATCTACGGTATGTGTGGTTTCTTAATCATTCACTCACAGAACCACAAACATGCAGCAGTCCATTTTGTGCAAGGGGAAAAAAATCAGTCTCTCCACCTCTGTATATATACTGCCTGTGGAGACTTGTCCGGACATGTTCTGGGTTCAAGCTTAATAACGTATATACATAGATACCTACAGGGGGCGTTGTTGGGCTTTCGGACATAGCCGCCCCCAAATGTCACTTGTGACTTTTGACCCTGGTAGAAAGCCCTTCTTAAATGGCCGGATTGGTATTGTCATCATCCATGAGTTTGGGTAGTGGGATTAACCGAGCCACAGGTCTAACATAAGTTCGATCTTTGACCTGAACTGTCCTTATGCGCCCATCAGGTCCAGGGAAGATACGGGTCACCTTACCCACTGGCCAGAGGGCTCGTGGAAGTTGTGGGTCCATAATGAGCACTACCTGGTCAACCCTGAGCTTGTCGTTGTCCTTTTGCCATTTATGTCTCTCCTGGAGATTTGGCAGATAGTGATTAATAAACCTAGCCCAGAATTGGTCTGCAAGTATTTGACTATGCCTCCATCTTCTGGTTCCAAAAAGATTGCCCGAGTCATACATTACTTGTGGGAGAGAGGAGTCATGGCGACCCATGAGCAGTATGTTGGGTGTGATCGGGTCTCTGGGTCAGCGATGTCTGATGATACGTAACCTAAAGGCTTGGTATTCATAATACCCTCAACCTCAATGAGAACTGTGCGGAGGACAGTTTCAGGGACTGTCTGTTCCTTCAGAATGACTCTCAAGGCTTGTTTCACTGATTTTACTTCCCTCTCCCACACCCCACCAAAATGTGGAGCACTGGGTGGAATAAATCTGAAACGGATTTTCTGTTCAGCTAACTGCTCCTTTAACTGAGGTACCATAGCATCATAGGCCTCTTTAATCTCTCGGTTTCCTCCAACAAAATTGGTGCCATTATCAGAGAAGAGTTCAAAGGGCTTGCCTCTTCTAGCTATAAATCTCCGTAGAGACATCAGAAAGGCATCAGTGTCAAGACTCTCAAGCAGATCCAGATGGAGGCATCGGGTCGTCATACATTTGAAGACTATTCCCCATCTCGTTTCGGTTCGTCGTCCTATTTTCACTGTGTATGGGCCAAAACAGTCCATTCCAGTGAAATAGAAGGGGGGCTTGTAAATCCTAAGACGAGCTGGTGGGAGATCTCCCATCATGGGGATGCTAGGTTGGGCACGCCACTTTTGACATTCAATACAGCTGTGCTGATGTTTCTTGATGGCTGCTCTGCCTCTCAAAATCCAATAGTGACGTCTGAGCTCTGCAAGGACTCTTTCTGGCCCGGGATGAAGGAGATTGGCATCATATTCCTTAATAAGGAGTTTAGTTATTTGTTGACTGGGATCGAGAACTATGGGATGCAAGGCATTCATGTCTATATGTTCAGCATGACGCAGTCTCCCTCCAACCCTAAGGAGCCCAGCATCTTTATCATATTCAGGAGACAGAGACACTAACCGGCTATTGGATGGTAAGGGTCGGTTTGATGAGAGGGCCTTAACTTCATCTGGAAATGAATCTCTTTGGGCTTGTTGAAGAAGGAACCTTTCGGCAGCAGCATAATGTCCAGCTGCATCTGCCTGCGGTGTTGAAGATTGAGCCGCCCCGTGCAGGGATGCCACTGCAGCCTTTACCAAGCCTTTCCAGGTGTCATACTGATTGGTGTCTGGGAGCTGTACATCCGGGCTAGTGCCTAGGTGCAGGCAGATTGCTGACTTCTTTAATTCAGTGTCTGGTTCAGGGTCAGCAACTAGCATGGTTGGCCAGGATGCTTCTGATTGATACAGGAAGTCTGGTCCATTGGCCCAAAGGCATGATTGTGTCAACTCCTTTAGAGACTTTCCTCGGGTTATGTAGTCGGCTGGGTTATTGCCAGAGTCCACGTACCTCCAGGAACTAACATCTGTGAGGGACTGAATTTCAGCAACCCTAGTTCCTACAAAGACCTTATACCTACAGGAGTCAGCCAGCAGCCAGTGAAGGACGGTGGTGGAATCTGACCAGAGAACAACTTGCCTGATGGTCACGGTAAGTTCTGTTAGGAGAACTTTAGCTAATTGTGCTCCCGTAAGTGCTGCGCTTAGTTCAAGTCGAGGCATTGACATTTGTTTCCGGGGGGCTACACGTGAACGGGCCAGCACAAATGAAATGTGCACATGACCATCTTTGTCTTCTGTGCGCATATATGATACTGAGCCGTATGCTCTCTCAGAGGCATCACAGAAAATGTGTAGGTCTCTGGTGAATGTTTCATCATATACTTGAAATGGAGTGTAACATCTGGGAACCTCTAGCTGTTCCAAATCAGATAGTTCCTGTACCCAGGTTTGCCATCTATTTCGTAGGCTGTCAGACTCAATGAAGTCATCCCATCCCACGTGGATTTTTCACAGATCCTGAATGAGTATCTTGGCTTGAGTGGTGAATGGAATTAGATACCCGAGAGGGTCATACTGTGATGCCAAAACCTTGTAGATATTTCTCAGAGTTGGTTTGGGACATTCTACATGGCGAGGCTTGTATCCTAAGGAATCGCTGAGACAGTTCCATCGCAGTCCAAGTGTGCCCTCTAAAAGATCTGGACTCTTTTGGGATAACCATAGCTCACTGCTTTGCGACCTTGCTTCTGATGGAAGATGTTCAATGACTTCTGGTTTGTTACTGGCCCAATTGCCGAAGGCCATCTACAAGAGTTCTAGCCTTCTCAATCGTTTCCATACTTTGAAGACAATTGTCTACGTAGAACGACTGAGTAACTGACTCTGCGATAGTGGGATCAATTCCGCTGTTGTCATGGGCTATTTGTTGCAGTGCATATATGGCACAACACGGGCTGCATGTTGTGCCAAAGGGTAGGACTCGCCACTCATATATCTTCGGCTGCTCAGTCTTTTGCATGTTTCTCCAGAGGAAGCGCAGGATTGCCTTGTCATCTGGCAGTAGGCGAACCTGGTGAAACATCCCTTTCACATCTCCACTCACAGCCACAGTGTGTTGTCGGAACCGAAGCAGAACACCAAGCAAAGATGGGCCGAGTGTGGGACCAGGAATAAGAAGATCGTTCAAAGATTGACCCTGATACTGGAAAGAACAGTTAAACACAATCCTGTTTTTATCATTGTGATTTACCATATGGTGTGGAATGTACCAGGATTCAGTGGACTTTTCGGCTTCCTGAGTGGAGATTTCTGCCACATAGCCAGCTTGTTCTAGTTTGTTCATCTCAGTACAGTATGCTTTAGAGAGGTTTGGGTCTTTGGCGAGTCTCCGGTCAGTGCTGCGAAGACTTGCTAGCACTGCTTCCTTAGGGGCGTTAAGGGTGACGGCGTTTGGTCGTCTAAGCAAGGGAGTGGCATATCGTAGAATGCCATCCACTTCTACCCTAGTAGTGTGTGTTTGTAGTAGTGTCAGGGCATGCTGGTCCTGCTTGGAACAAGTGGCTGTTGTCTCATTAATGTAAGGCAGGGTGTCGATCTGCCAAAGACGCTCAACATTCTTGAGTAACTCTGCATTCTGAGCATCTATAGAGATGTTCAGACATTGTTGATCACAAGGAGCAGTGTGGCTGTATCCCACAGGGCCTTGAAGAGTCCATCCAAGTCTGGTGTGAACAGCTATGGGTGCATTAGGAGGACCCATTCGTATGGGTTGGATTGGCACAAGTAGGTGGGGCATGTCCGACCCAATGAGTAGCAAGGGTTGTGCTCGTTTAATCTGTGGCAATGGTAATGACCTGATATGGTCATATTTGCATTGGAGAGCAGCTACTGGATAAGAGTGTTCAGACAGTCTCAGATTCCCTGCAGTGAAGGCATGATTTATCTGGAACCTCTTTGTTGGCCTGTTTAAAGCTGACACAGAGAGGGAAACAGATGCCCCATTTAACTGAAGTACATCCTGACGTATTGTACGTAGTGTTAGGGTTTCAGGCACTGTTGCAAGGTTTAACTGTTCCACAGCCTGTGGCAGTACAATGCTACGCTCAGAGCCATCATCTAACACTGCATATGTCTCCATGGCTTTATCTCCATTATGAAGTAGGACCCTAACTACCTTGAGCATCACCTTGGGAGATCGGTTGGGACGATCTAAGTATACTTGAGAAGTGGGAATGTTGACCAGAAGGACACTCTTTTGTGTCTGCAGGGCTGCTTCGTGGAGAATGGTAAGGTGCAGCTCTTTACAGGTCTTGCATCCTCGCTTCAGAGTGCAATTGTCTGAAGCATGTGTCCTTCCACATTTCCAACAACGCTTTCCATCCGTTATCCACCTCAGTATTTGCTCTGTGGTTAGTAGCTTAAATTTAGAACAAGAGTTCAGGAAATGGTCCTTATTATTGCAATATGGACAGTATGGTTGAACTGCGGGCGTCTTCACCACTAATTGTCCTTGAACAGGTGCGGTACTGTTAGTGGAGTAAAGGATTGAGGTTGATCTGTCCTTAGGGCGAGAAGGTAGGCGGAGATCCTTCCTAGCTGTTCTGGTTGCCTCACTTTGATAAAGCGCTGCTGCCCTGTTGGAAATACGCTTAGCCTGAGACTTTAACTGTAGCCATGCAGAGAAATCAGGTAGGGTATAGGTACGGTCAGTGCCAGTTTGGAGAATGCCATGACTGAAGCAATATTCCACAAAACTGTCACGGTAAGACGGTGGCATTTTACTCAGAAGGCGATCGACATGAGATCCACACCTTAACTCATAGCCATTTGGGCCCTCTAGAGTCCTGAGCATCCCTACTAATGAATGGATGGATAAGGCGAAGTCATCAAAAACTTCAGCATCTCCGAACTTTACTGCTGGAGCATTCAGTATCGCTCCTAACTCACCCTGTACTAGTTGGCGTGGTTGACCATATTTATCTCGCAGTGCTTGTAGTGCAGCTGTGTATGGCCGGGGATCATGCATATATGCCTTTGCAAGCTGGAGAGCACTGGGAAGCTTTAAGTGACCTAGGAGCACTTGATACTTGTACTGTTCACTTAAGTGTTGTTGATTATTCATTAGATTGTCCAGTGCCATCTTGAGCAGTGCAAAGTCACTTTCACGTCCAGTTTCAAAATTTGGTATGGCTGGTTTTGGAACCCCATAGGCTGAAGCTGCTAACATCTCTAGTCCAGGCGGCTGAGCTTGAGGTATAGACATTGTTGCTTGAGCTGGAAGGGTATGAGATGGAACTGGATGAGTGGCTGGGAATGCCATTTGAGTGTGAGGATACAGGACTTGATGTGGCTGAGGATGTACTGAAGCCCCGATTGTTACAGGGTCTGGAGGTAAGGCTATTGAGGGAGACCCACTGACAGCTGGTATATGATGGTAAGGTACAGTGGTGACAGGAGGAGTTGGCTGCACTGTAACTGTAGCTGGGTAAATCGGTATAGGAACAGTGAGAGCAGGTCTAGGCTCTGAAGCGGGCTGAGCTGCTGTAAGTGGGGGTGATGACCATGTCACTGCGTTAAGATGCCGCACATCCGAAGTAAAGTTATGGTCGCTGAAGGAAGCTTCAGTTTCTAAGGCCATGGTTGGTAACATATGTGGTGTTGGAGGAGGCAAAACTAATGCCTCAGAAGTAAGAAAGACAGGCTGTGGTGTGGAATGTGCCGGCATTTCCTGGGCAGATGATAAGAAATTATCCCTCATAGCAGCTCTCTGTAGAGGTGGACTTACTCCAGGTAGTACTTCAGGTGAGTTACTGGTGATGCTAAATTGCAATTCAGATTTGCTAACATCCTGGTTATCCTGTTTAAGGAGCAGTGATGCCATGTAACGCGTTACTCTAATCTGACTACTTTTTTCCAGTAACGAGTAATCTAACGCGTTACTATTTCCAAACCAGTAATCAGATTAAAGTTACTTATCCAAGTCACTGTGAGTTACTATTTTAGTCATTTTCCTTAGTAAAAACCGACAGCTTATCAAAATTCTCAGCCCGAGTCCGGCTGGAGCCCGTGTTTTTTATTTATTTTATTTTTTTACATTGTTGCAGCCATTAACATAATTCAGTTTTGTTTTTAATGTCAAAGTAGTTATTTTTCGTTTCGTTTCTTTATAAATCTAATTAAGAAAAATGTTCAGAGCAATTTTTTGTTTGTTAAATTAAAGTTTATATAGGCAAGGCAATTCGAGAGTTGGTTTGAGAGACTAGGCTATTAAACATGCGGTTAACTCACTGGGTCGTCACATAAAAAAATTAAAACTTTAATTTAACAAACAAAAAATTGCTCTAAACATTTTTCGAAATGACCTTAGTAAAGAAACGAAACGAAATATAACTACTTTGAAATCAAAAACAAAGTAGGCTAGTTATTATACCACCACAAATAAATTTTTGACGAGCTGAGGCAGGCTGATAGATTAGCCTACTGCTCACAACGGCGCTCAAAAAAACGAAACGGGCTACACAATCTAAAAAAAAAAAAAAAATAGAAAGTACATGCAGGTTGTCTTATAGCCTACCTTACACTTCAGCAAAATTAATATGAATCCGATCTTCAATTCCCGCGGTATATGCTCATTTAACGGAGTTCACATCAAAGCAAAAGATTCCAGCATTTTATTCAGCAGCTCATTTCAAATTCAAAGATCGCAATATGAGAGAGAGAGCGACCTAAGCACTGGTAAGATCATTAGTCTCATTAATTTATATTGAAGATGATTGTGTTTTGTGTGACTTATTTTAAAGTTTCATTTACGGCCATATGCGTTGGCTTGCTTTACTCATTTGCAGCGATGTTGCAGTAGCACCGTCATATCTATCTGACTACAACAAAACAAGCTCTCACACATTTATTTTTTAATTATTTGCCAGGAGTAAAATTTACACATGTGGTTTAAACAACCAGATATATTTACATTTGTCCGGTTTAGTTTGAAATGCTTTCATGCACCTTCTGAATTGGTTTGTTTGAGTGATCGGAATTAAATACATCTCGAAAGACTCTCGGAAGGCATTAGGCCTACTCCTGGTCATTTCGCAAACAGATAGATACCTGGTCAGAGAAAATGAATGAAGGAACCAGTAGTAAAAAGGCCATAACTCTAGCAGCTGCACTGAAGAGACAGACTCTTTAACCCTGCGCGAGCCATATCTTGACAGTGGCGCACGCTATCATGGTCTCATGTTGTTTCCACCAGCACATCTCATTGTTCATTTTAATTATTAAAATAAATATAAAACAAAGGAGAAGCCTAAAAAAAAGGGGCGTAAAAAAGTCGGGGCCGTCAGGCTCAGGCATAAATGCAATAAAGTGTGTTGCCAAAAACGGTTGTCATTTATATTTTTAGGCGGCAGGGGTGTTGTCGGCAACTGCTGAATGTAACTTATAAAGTAACTTGTATTCTAACTTAGTTACTTTTAAAATCAAGTAATCTGTAAAGTAACTAAGTTACTTTTTAAAGGAGTAATCAGTAATCAGTAATCAGATTACTTTTTGAAAGTAACTGTGGCAACACTGTTAAGGAGTGAGGTGACTAGCCTGGCAACCTCAAGCTCATTTTGTACTTTCTTGAGACGCCGTCGTGTCACAATTTGTTTAGCCAAGGCTTCTCTGGCTTTGAGTGCCTCCCTAGCTTGGTCATCAAGCCTCTGACATTCCTTATCTGCTGAAGTATCCTCTTCGATCTGACGTTGGAGTTCCTCTAGTTCAAGAGCCTTTAATCTCTCCTCCAGCATGGCAGCTTGAATATCAGAGAGGGCGTGTCTTGGAGACCTACTTGATACACTGTGTCGTGATCGGGATGTAGTGTTGGAGGCTGTACCAGAGGAAATGGACTTAGAGGAATGTCTAGAATGTCTCTGCGAATGAGTATCAGCTGGAGGCGGAGCTGAGTGCAGGTGTGCGGGTAGTTGGACTTCATAATCTTCAAGATGAGCTGGAAAATGTCGCTCTCTTTGTGTGCGGGGTCGGACCGCGGGGTCTGCTGTGCTGGCAGTCTCAGGATTCATCTCTACTGAAGTACATCCGGCTCGAAGGACCATGAACTAGCGTATGGGACGCTCAAAGGGTTCGGTTAGGTACTAGTAGAAATGGTGGTAAGAGTTTCCGGTTAGAGAAACGGAAGTGAGAGAGACAGTTTCCCAGATGAAGGGTTTTATTCTGATTATTTCTGCATGTATGAGGTATTACAGGCATTCATCTACGGTATGTGTGGTTTCTTAATCATTCACTCACAGAACCACAAACATGCAGCAGTCCATTTTGTGCAAGGGAAAAAAAAATCAGTCTCTCCACCTCTGTATATATACTGCCTGTGGAGACTTGTCCGGACATGTTCTGGGTTCAAGCTTAATAACGTATATACATAGATACCTACAGGGGGCGTTGTTGGGCTTTCGGACAACAGGCTTTTAATTTTAATTTATTTGTAATTTAAATTGTGTATATTTTTCTAATACATCAAGAAGTAGTGAACATACGGGCTGAGCAGGCAAAATTGATGCATTTATAAAAACCTTTATTGTAACACGTAGTAAAAGCTGGCATCCACTATTCATTGCTGAAGTATTTTTTTACACAAATATTAAAAACACACACACATATGTATGTATGAGAGACACAAATGGCACCACTTCTGCAGAATAAGCCATCAATAATGGTGTGTATGTTTCTCCATGCAGACAGCAGCGGTCCCTCAAGTACAGTGTCAAGCGCCGGCCCCTCGTCTCCCACCACGGCTGACACCTCTCCACGCTTCAGCTTCAGTGAGAAGATCACCCTCACGCCGCAGAGCAGCGAGGAGATCCACCTGACCCCTCACAACAACAGCCACTGTGTGTCCTCCATGACTGCACTCAGCATCACCGAAACCAGCCTCCCCTCTGAAGACCCCCACCCCTCCATAACGTCTCCGATCCTGGAGAAACCCAGTGAAACAGCAGTGGACGGCACAGACTCTGCAGGCCAGTGTCTGACAGAGAGCCCCTGCTGTGATGAGCCCGCTCCTCCCTGCTCACTCTTAGCAGACAGTTCGCCGACGGAGTCCTTTTGCGGGCTGCCCAGCTCCCTGCCAGTGCTTCTCGAGCTGCGAGAGAGCAGCTCAGAGGCCGGCTCCAGCGCCCAGACCCCGCTCACGCCCGAGGAGCCGGACGAGTTCTTTGATACACAGGAAACAGTTGATGCTTGGAGGGGGAGCTCGGGGACCCTTCCCCACCCTGGCACTCCGCTGGAGGTGGGAGCTCCACACGTGCCTGAGCCGTGAAGGAAACGCAGAGCGGGCAGCTCCCTCATACGTTTGTCCTTCGCCCCATCCCAGCATGCTCTCGCTGTAGTGCCTCAGACCTTCATAAAGTCCAGAACACTTCAAAGTGGGATTCGCCTAAGTAATTTAAGGGAAGAAACGGAGGCCCTCCCTGCGATTGTCACCTTTTGAACTTGGAAGCTCAAATGCTCCTGTTAAAAATCATAATAAACTCTCAGTGTGTTCAATTCTGTAGTGTTATTTCAGAGATGCTTCCTGTGCAACGCATCACTCTAGTCCTACGGCCAGTGATCAAACATAAGCTGTCAGACGCACTGAAACATTTGTATGTGCACATATTATCTTCCTCGTCTCCAAACGACTGCATTTTTTTCTTCATTAGCTGGTCTGGAAGATATTTTTCAAAGGGATGTGATATTTGATACTAGCTCGTGTTTGCTGAAAGTACTCTTGAATAATGAACTTACGCAGCTAAATGCATATTAAAGGGTTAGTTCACCCAAAAATGAAAATTCTGTCATCAAAATCTCACCCTCATGTCGTTCCAAACCCACAAGACTTTCCTTCATCTTTGAAACACAAATGAAGATGTTTTAATGAAAGCTGAGAGGTTTCTATCCCTCCACTGAAAACACTAATGCGTTAAAAACTCATAAAGACATACATATGTGTGTATGTATCGGGCGAATCTGAGCGGATTTAATTCAGGCATTCATTCACACATAAAAATTGATCGCCGCACATACATAGAGCACATCAAATATGGTAAACAGAAGCTCAATCTCTTACGTCTTCCACGTTAAGCAAACACGTTTGAGCTTCCATTTATAATTATAATAATAATTTGTTACATTTATATAGCGCTTTTCTAGGCACTCAAAGCTCTTTACATAGAAAGGGGGAATCTCCTCAACCACCACCAGTGTTCAGCATGCACCTGGATGATGCGACGGCAGCCATATTGTGCCAGAACGCTCACCACACACACACACCAGCTGATTTACCATATTTAATATGCTTTATGTATGTGTATTGATCAATGTTTTTTTGTAAACAAAAGAGCCTAAATTATATCTGTTCACCATATAAAGAAATCACGTCTTTTTAGTACACTTTCCAATATTTCTCTTACTTTTTGAAAGTTTTTGTGGAGTGGACATCTCTAGTTTAATTAAAATATCATAATCGGTGTTCTGTAGATGAACAATAGTCCTATGGGTTTGGAACGGCATGAATGTTCATTTTGAGAGAACTATTCCTTTAAATTAACGCTACCGTTTTATTACTATTTGCCAAAGCTTGCTATACCACTGTCATAATTTATTAAATCATTATAAAATACATATATATATATTTAGTCTATATATATTTATTGACTAATATGCAGCTTACTTTTAACAATGAGACTGCAGATGAATGTCTCATTTTTTATATATTTTAGTTTTTATTTTTGTAAAACTTAGTGCTCTCACGGTTTTAAATGATGAAGTATTGGTCTTCATTTCAAGCACATTTTCTCTCGCTTCACCTTTTTGACAGCGAAATAATTTTTTGTGCCGTGACCCTCCTTTGTTTGGTCAAATGGAGAGTGCGGTGTACTGAAATTACCATGACACAAAAAGGGGTTTGTCTGCTTACGGTTTAGTGTACAGTAAAAGAGAGAAAGATGCTGCTTTTCAGAAACATTTACTGTACTGTTGTTCTTTTGATCTGACCCTGTTCAGGATAAAAACATTAAGTAAATAATTGGATAGTGGATGCTGTTTACTGAGCATGCCAAATGTGTGTGTAAAAGTAACTGACTCTCTCTGATGTAGGACCAGCTTGTAAGACCTCTAGAATCTAGAGACGAGCATTTCACTTCTGTGAATGATTCCACTCCGCACACTGAACCCACTGACAACTGTTTCTGCATTCACTGACATATAAAGCATCTGCCTCTGATAGATTCAACTCAAACGTGTCGTACTTTTGGTGCTGTATGCCGTCTGTGCACTAGTGTTAAATGCCACTTTGATTTACAGTGTTTCAAATAAAAATGGCATTGTCTACAAACAATCCTCATTTCCTATGTTTGAACTGCATTTATCAGATCTAAAAAATATTGAACGTAATGAACAAGTGGACATGATCCGTCACCCACAAAAAAAAAAAAAAAAAAAAAACCTAACTAAAGTCTGACATTTCCATATTTTCAGTACTTTATTCACCAGCTCAATACGTGTACACTTGGATAAGCATCATCTCGAACTGATTTTCATCCTCATGCTCGTTGGCATGACAGCGAGGCTCTTATCATTCATCACCTGAGGGTTTTCATTGTTAACAGCAACCGACACGCATCTTCACCGAGACAAAGTAAACAATCATCATAGTTTCAAACATTTAGTAATGCGTCTGAATTCAAGTCCACCAGCAAACGCAATCCGAGATGTATGTATTTCCGTATGATTGGGATCACTGAACAGTAGAGCATTGTTGGCATTGCCCGCTGCCGTGCCAAGCACTGTGTTCTGTTTTCTTTAACACAAAGCTGTTGTTCATTTCTATGCTTTTCTCTCAGAAACAGACAGGGAGGGGAAGAAAAGATAATAGGCATGTGACCCAGACAGTGATGTCATCGTCATGTGAATTCAGATTGCTTTTCTGTGAGAGGCTGCCACATCTCAACACTGCTATACATTCATCCCCTATAGAACATTCTTTGCTTGGATGTTTTTTTATGCTGTTTACTGCAGCAAATGAATCAAATGAGGCTTTTTATACGATGGAATTCAATTTAATAATATATTTTAGATTATGTGGAGACAGTTTTATCTTACTCTAACTCTATTGCATATGTAAAATAAAAATTGTATATATATATATATATATATATATATATATATATATATATATATATATATATATATATATATATATAATTTTTACTTGAACTAGTTGACAAGGAAACATTAGTTGAAATACTTAAACTGAAACTAATGAAAAATATGCAGACATTTAAATTTTTTATTTTTTTTTTGCTAAAACTGACAATGTCTAAAACCTACTCAAATTAAAATGAAAAGTATTTCAAAATATTGATAAAAACTATACTATTATTTTAATGACATAAACACAACATAACTAATATGTAACAAACTACTAATATTTGATAGGCTATAAGTACATTTTATTTATTTTACTTAAATGTAAATCCACAATAAAAGCAAAGGTGGACAAAGCCACACAACTTCATTACTTGAGTAAGAGTAAAACTACTACTAGTCAAATATTAGTCCGTTACAAGTGAAAGTTGTTAAAACAGATTTTTACTTAAGTAAAAGTACTTAAAGGGTTAGTTCACCCAAAAAGGAAATGTATGTCATTAATGACTCCAAAAAATTGAATTCATTAATTTGGTCATTAATTTGGTCCAAAAATAGCAAAAACTACAACTTTATTCAGCATTGTCTTCTCTTCTGCGTTTGTGTTTAATCATCAAATAAAGATTCAAACGGTCATGAATCAGCTTATTAATTGAGTGTTACCAAAGTGTGCACTCTTACTCGATTTTCGTGGGAGACATTCCATGATTCTTTTACACCGGACTCAAAGAAAGGCAAAAACCTGTTTATATTTCCATTAACATATTTTATTAGTTATTATTAGCTTTCTACAACATATTTGTAGACACTCATTTAGAAAGCTTAAAGAAAGATACAGAGTATTGCACATAAGAGAGAGAGAGAAACAAAAGCAAACGTAATGTAAACATGGAAAATAAAAAATAAATCCAAGTCTAAATTTTCTTAACAACACTGCACGCTGGAAATGATAGCTCGGACTGGTTATATGTGCCTTTCAGTACAATTGAGACAATTATCATTTAAATATGTTTAAAATAGTACTTTATTTAATATAACTATGAACTATTACATACAAGTTCGAAATTAAGGTCACATGCATTAAATAGCTAGGCTCAATGGAATGCTATATTTCAGTTTTGATGCTACTGAGATGGCAAACTCAACATTGCAACTAAGGGATGTTTTGCACAGCACATCATGACTATTTTATTTTTCAAACTTTTTCGAAACATTTAGTCGTCATCTTCAAAAGAAATGAATAAATAAATAAATAAATCACACAAGACACTTACAAATCTTGAATATAAAATGTGATCAGTGATCTAGTCACTTGATCTGGCAGTCTGCAGTCTGGTACTTGTATGTGTTTGTTTATTTCTGTGGTACTGCGAAGTCACATCTGGGTTTCACCATGTCACGCAGAACATCTCTGCAGCACAGCCAAATAACCAGTAGCTCAAAAGTTACAGCACCTTAAAAACATTAGAGGCAAGCATTAACTGTGCATCCCCATACATTGTTCCTCAGAGAAATATAAAGGATTATGCTGAACCATACAGTTTTCTGTCATTTTGTCAAGATGTAAATATGTTTTTTTTTTTAATCAAAACTGTGCACTTTTCTCCAAAGATGAAGGTCAACAATCAAATCTTATAGACTATGTAAATCAGAATTGTAAAAATAAAGTTCTTGCAAACAGTATGAAAATTTTGACCCAAATGGAACTAAAAATAACTTTTCACATACAACCTTTCTTCTTTAATATAGGAATGAATTGAGCCAAGCACCTAAAAGCATAGCCATATGCATGTTCAGGCCGTTACCTCATGGTAATATACATGCAGTGCATACAGTACTTTTACAATTTTCTATCCATCAGTCAATGATACAACATCATTATTCATTTTTATATTTGATCCTTGCCAGAGCAGTAGTATCATAAATTCGTTTTAAGACTTTTTGAAAAGAGAGAAAAAAACAACGTTTGCAATTCTGGTCGTGTTATGACCGTATGTTTTCTCTTCATTACTGCTAATTTGGACCAGAAAGACATAAAAATAATTTGAATCAAGAATAAACTTTTATATTCGTTGTCTATTGATTGGAAAACCACAGCTCTCACTAATGGTTAAGATAAAGGTTTATGTACCATATTAAAGCCATAAATTGCTTTGAATAACTTTAAACACACAAAAACATTTTTTGTAATTCTAAAGGTTTAAGTGCAGTATCTGTAGCTCACTTCTATCATATAACCATATGCAAAAAAAAAACTTTCATACATAGTGTATTCATTGAATACCATGCATTTCCATTGTCGGCAACTTTGGCTTGCATATTCTCAGTCCTTTCTTCCCATTCCTTTACAGTAAGCAAGTTTGTCTTATATACATTTTATAACCAATAGAAATCGAGGGGAAATCATTACAAGGTGCTAAAGAATTTTCTTCAAAATTGGACAAAATCAGGAATAAAACATACTTCTGAACGTCATAAACACTAAAAATAATCATAAACTCTGTGAACATACACTTTATACATCATTTAAATGGCAAAATAAGATTTGATTCCAATACTTCCACTCTGTTATTTAGTGTTGACAATAAACCTACCATCTAAAAATTCTTTATTCAGTTGTTTTTCAGCCTTAATGAACTAAATTTTGTCCCCATCTAGTAGCAGTATTTAATTACTATTATTAACTGAATGTTGCTGATGTTGTCATGATTTTACTATACAAATTCATTAATCTCTGAGTCAGGAATGTAAAGTAATTTTTGTGCAAACCACATAAGCTGCAGCACAATTCCATATCCAGCATATGCATTTTTATTTATTTTTTAAATCTCTTAAACATTTTTGTTAACTAAATTCATATTTGTGAAATAGCACCCAGGTATTTGTTAAACTCTCTGCTGAGTTATGTAGCCTCAATTGCCATTTGCACAGTAGATACTGTATCTTAATGTGGAATAGAAGATTATTTTATTTATTATTAATGTACAAGTGTATGTTTGTGCTATGAAAGAGGATGAAGCCACTACGTAAAAATCAGTGGGCCTCAAAGTAACAGTTTCGTTGAAATGAGAAAGGATACATCAGACGAAATGTTTTTGTGTTTATTATCTGATCCGGTTGAAATGCAGTATTTGGTGACTTTCTGGTACTTTTGTTCAAAAATAAGTAAAGAGGTATACTTGTGCTTTAGTTAAATATCATTGTAAACAAGGCTATATCAACTTATTGTATTTAGCAGACTTGTTTGATAACCTTGTTCAGTATAAAACTACGACTGGGAATGTGACCATGAAAACTAGTTTAAACAAGCCCTGGCCAAAAATCTAAGGGTTAAGATCATTTACAGCAAGAAATCTATTACAGTATGTATGTATGTATGTATGTATGTATTGTACAACGTAAAGGGAAAAGCCACCCTGAAAAGTACATAGTAAAAGGCACATCTTCCTTTTGTTCTCCTGCACTCTAGTGACTTTCATCACCAGGAAATGATAATCAAAGCTTGTACCATTTGATTGGGGCTTTTGGGCAATAGACAATATGTGCTGTTTCAAACCTTGGGAAGTTTAAAAGAAAAAGGTTAAGAATTTTAGACTGAGTAAACTACAATTAAGGCTGTAACGGACCATTTGAGAGTAAAGATGTGAACCTGGGAGCCATGTTGAATTTAGAACTCTATTTTGCAGGCAGGGAATGATTCGTCCTGCATCACAACTGTGCTGCTGCTGGCCAGGACCATGATGTTCAGCTCCTGTTGCTTCTCATGGGTCTGCTGATACCACTCGCGGGTCACTTCTGTGTCATGAGTAGGTATCAATGTTACCTACAAATAGGACAGAGTAAGATAATAGTATAGCAAAGTAATAGTAATAGCACAGTGGCTAACTTCATACTTCAGAGGGGGGAGGGGTGTTTCCTCCATTTATATGAGTAGCATCCATAAAATATCCATCAATTTAATCAGCAAATTAAAAACTTCCAATGTTGACATCTACAGAGAATTACACAGAGAGAGCGATTAACACATATTATACCTGTAGATTGGATCCCCACTGTGCCTTTCCCTCTAGCAAGGCATCTAGTACAGTACGGCTCGGTTCTCCACTGCTGGAGTCATTTCCACTCACTACATAATATGCAGAACGAACTCGTTTAAAAAACTCCTGGTCCACATTTTTAGCACTGCAGTGGTTGGGAATGTAGGCCAGATCCACATAGATAGGAGGACCAGGGGGCACAGCTGCACTGAATTTTGCAGAATTTGAACCTGTTAAGAAACAATTAAAATGCACAAAAACTTGCTGTCAGTTTAATGTTGGCAAACAAAACAACATCTCATCTTGGTTTGCATGCAGAGAATGTTTGTTCATACCTGCACTGTTCTTAAGGCCATTGACAAGGCCTTTGCCGGTGTTGTGGCTTGACCTTGACAGATCATCATCCATGTCCTTCTTCTTAAGAGAGGTGGTGTGAGTGGAGGGTTCCTTAGATGGGGACCTCTTCCACCTGGCATCAGCCTTCCGAGCAGGAGATGAGGACTTTGTCTTACCTAATTTACGTAAACCCTTTGTTTTGGTATCTTTCTTGGTTGGTTTGTCTGTTATGCTTGACAGAGCTTCAGGATCAACCATACATACATCAGGGTGAGGGGAAAAAGGAGCAGGGTCCATCATTGGTGACGGGAAGGGATCATGATTTGTATTAGGTGACCTAGATGAGTGATGCTTGCTCCCATAAGCTCCAGATGATTTATCTACAGGTAGGTAATCTGCATCCTCATCAGAGTCATTGTTTCTTTCTGCTGTGATCGATGGACATTCTTCCGTACCTGGTGGAACATCAGAATCCGACTGGGAATGCAACGGCTCACTGACAGATGTTGGAGGGGTGTCCTCACCACTGGCACTAATCCCAGCAGCCATGGCTCCAGAGAAGTGTTGCAATTCGCTGTCCTCACCACGATGACTGTAAGAGTGGTGATGAGGTTGTTCAAGGGATCTTGTCTTCCCAGAAGGTTGCTGTTGATCATATGCGTGGCTTCTATGTTCCTCATTTTCTTCGTCACTTGAAAGTTGACATAAGCTTGGGTTGATAAAGGATGGAGATGTGTCTCCCCTCCGCTGCTTGTACTCACAGGAGGAATAGCCTGGGGAAGCTTTAGATGAATGTGGACGGATGCCAACATCTGAAGTATAGTCAGAGTCATCATCGTGTCTGCTTGGATCATCTGCATAATAAGAGGGTTGGAAAGGTTTGTCTGTGGATGAGAGGGAAAGAGGACGGGCTAGGTTCTCTGGCTCAGTCTCTTCTTCTTCTTCATACTCATCTTCATGTCGATAATGAGTTTGGGATGCCCCTGGGTAGATGTCTCTTTTCTGCTCCATTTCCCATTCTCCTGGACTTTTAATCTTCTTTACATCAAATTCTTGTTCTTTTGTCTCCGTTTTTGACAAGCATATCCCCACTTTGCTGGTTCCACCAAAAGCCTCTGGTGCACTCAAACTAACTTCTGCAAGCCCATTTGTTGTGTCTGGTTTTCTGGACTCAGACAAAGAGGAAGGATATGAGTTAAGCGCATTTGGGATAGTAGCTCCCAAACCAGAAGATATGTCCTTTGTTATTGTCTCACCCAAGGAAAAGGTTGCATCTTTCTTGTCTGCTTGAGCTGTAACTGTAGATCTTTGGTACTGAAGTTTATCCTGTTCAGTTTCATACATATAATCATCCTCCTCTTCACTACTCTCTGTGTCTTCATAGTACTGTTTTTCAGGGCACTCAAATGGAAGTGTTGATGAAGCACCATAGAGCTCTTCAGGCATGGTGTCTTTCTGTGTAGTCGGAGGGATTGAGGAATAAATTCCAGTTGCACCAAATTCCGCTTGTAATCTTGAGTCCTCATCCCACTCCGGCTTATAAAAGCACTGACTTTGTAGTCCTTGATCTGAGATATTGCTTGTAGAATAAGCAGGATCTTTCTTATCACCTATACAAGTACCAGCATTGGGAGGGAAAGGCTTGATCTCCTCAAACGGTGATAATGGTGAGAATCTCGCAAGACTAGATGTGGATTCAGCAGTAGTGGTTGCAGGAGTCAGTTTTTCGGACACTTCTAAATATTCATCCTTAACCTGCCCACCAGAACTGGAAAAGGGTGAATCAACTACTGGTGAATGTTCATCTTTGAAAGATGAGTACTCTACTCCAGTACAGGCTGGGGTCTCTAACTCATCCACAAACTGGTGGCTAGTGGACAGAGATGCTGAAGCTGATGAAGAATGACTATAAGAAGAGGAAGAAGAGTATGCTGTGGCTGACATAGTTGTGTAACTGAAGCCCAATGAAACAGGGTCTGCTATTTTTTTCTCTGCTGCATCTGGTGTCTTTTGCTTGTCAAATTCCATACCTTTACCATCATAATGAGTAGAATATTTATCTTCAGCAGAATTTGTTGAGAGAGGTAAATATGACTTGACAAATTTCTCATCATTTTCTACAAAATTATTTTTCTGTCCACTTGAAGAATGTTCAAATTCAGATGAGACTGTAATTTGACTTTCAGTAGGAAAAGATGAGGCATCTTTAGCAGTTTGAAATGAGTCCTTGGGGCCCTCCTGGCTTTTAATGGATTCAAACGTTGATGAAACTAGAGATTTTCCATAAGTTTCAGAGCCAAAGCTGTAGTCATGTGTAATGGTGTCTTTCTTTTCATCCTGGAATTGAGTAGGTACAGTGCTGATGGCACTAGTCAGTGGACACTGGACATCTTTCTCTTGTCTGTCTTTGGCACCTTTCTCTGTGTCACTATCACTTACATGCTCTCCATACTCCTCATCCTCATCATCTTCATCTTCCTCGTCCTCTTCGTCCTCATCCTCTCCATCAGCAAACATCTTCATGTTTCCAGGTATAACGTCTTTTGTGCTAAATGTAGATTGGCCTAGCATAGAACTCATACTTTTAGCACTGTAATCAGATGCATCCTTACATCTGTCAGCTGCAGCTGCAGCTGCATCCTTGGCATCATATTGTGATGCACCAACCTCTGCCATCCCACTGAAATCTGGCTTTTCAAATTTAACTGAAAAGGGGTCTCTCTCTGCTGAAACAGGTAAGGTTTTCTCAGTTGTCTTTACTTCACTATATGAAGTTGACGATGTTTCCTTTTTATCTGATGCTTTAAGGTCAGCAGTCTTGCCAGTGGAAGAATCTAGGGACTCCTCCTTTTCTGTTTTCTTTGGAGTAACATCAGTATCATCAAAAGTGTGCTCAGCTGGCAGATTTGGAGAGTAGGAATCCACTGAACTTGATTTACTGTCATATACATCAGAATAAGTAAAGCTTTTCCCAACATAGGGTGTATCTTGCCTTACCACCCTCTCAAATTCCCCTTTGAGGGCTTTCTCACACTCTGGGAAGGAATACAAATTGAAGTGGACACTTTTATCGCTGTCTTTAGAGATCACATTTGGGTCATCTATCTCTGAAAATGACACATCTTTTTTGCCTGGGCTTGCTGACATGGAATCTAATGTGTCCTGTGGTCCTTTTACGCTTGAGTAAGTACCATCCTCAGTTTCACTTTCATCTTCCTCTCCTGAGCTAAGCATATGGGATTTGTGCTCATGGCCCATGTAGGTAACATTTTGTGGTTTGTCTTCCTTATCCACAGATTCTTTCTCCTTTTCAAACAGCTTCTCTACTTTTAGGGGTGTTGCCTCTTGGGAATATTCTTCATCAAGAAAAGTGCACTCCCTCTCCTCTTTGTATTTAGCTTTACCACACACTTTATAGCTTTCTGTTCCATAATAATCATCTTTCTCTTCAACTTCATCCTCTTCAAAGTCACATACTGCAGTTTTAGTGCTGGAGAACCCCTTTCCAAAAGGGTCCACTTCATCATCAATTATTTTCACACTTTTCAGACTTTCAGACTTTTTGTCAGCAGGAGCATCTTGGGTCAAATACCTTGGGGGGTCAAAAGTCTCCTTGTCAAGTTTTTCCTCTTTGTCCATAATCAGTGGCTTTTGTGACCTTTCCTCAGTGGGAGAGTAGCTACTGCTGGTCGGTCCTGATTGTGTTGGTGAGGCAAACCTCACAGTGCTGTCATCTGGGCTGAGGCATCTTTCTTCACTCTCCAAGATAATACTCGTCTCTGAGGTGCAAGGCAAATTTGGTGACAAGGACAAACCTTTATCAGAGTCGCCCAATTTAGATTCATCCTTAGAGAGTGAGAGTCCCTTTTCATATTTTTCTTGTGTGCCAAAATACATCACAGAAGGAGAAATAGGTGCAGCTGATGAGGTAAAGCTATCAGAAGCTTTATCAGTGTCTTGGAGCATGGCAGCAGATGCATAACCCTCATGGATCTTTCCAAGTGGCATGTCAACATTTGGTGTCTGATCCTCATCCTCTTCCTCTTCCTCTTCATCCTCATAATTTGTGGGAACTGTAGCCTTCACTGTAGTTTCTGTTTCTGGCACAATGGGTTGATATTCTTCTGAAGGAGGTGATTTAAAACACTTGTCCTCTTCTAAGGAAGATGTTGGGGATATGGTTCCAGCAGAGTGAAGGTACTCCTTTCCTTGAGTGGCATCTGTATGTATGGACGATGGTATACTATTTACAGTATCTAAGAGTAAAGAGCTTTTTCCCGCATCTTCAGTAGGTGGTGCTGTCACAGATGCTATAGACTGATCTTCAGTAACAGATGTCGCAAAAGATGATAATTTGTCATATTCAGTGATGGAGGTGGCTGATGATATATGCTCTTCTTCAGCCAGTGGAGCCGCAACTATATTGGATGCATAAGCTGACAAGACTGGCTCCTGGTCTACTGCAAAACCCTTTGATGATAACTCAGAAGCAACAGATATGGTTGGTGGTTTCATGCCATGGATGGTGTCAAATGTCCCAGGTTCATCGGGAACTGAGATATCATAAGAGCCGACATCATATTGAAGATGTGGAATTCTCTCCTCTGTCTCCTCATTAATCTCCTCATCGGAGATGGTCTGCTCTGTCTCAGAGTAACCTGGAATGGTCTCATCTTGGATGAAAGAAACATGCTCTGCAGCACCCAGAGGTTTGGAAGATTTAACGTCACTTTGTTTCATCTCCCAGTCCTTTCCAAGTTTTTCTTTTCTAGCCTCGTCTGACTTGTACTTGAGCTCCTCCTCGTGTACTATATCCTCTGCTTCCTCTAGCTCTGCTTTCTCAATCACATCCTCATCTTCTTCACTGTCACTCTTTTTGGGTTTCATTTCAAACTCTTTATCTTCTTTTGCCTTTTCTTGCCATTTTGTATCTTCACCCATCTCCACAAAGTCAGATGTTTTAGCACTTTTCAGTATTGTGGTATAGTCATCCTCTATGTCATCTTCTGTAGTAGCACCTTCATCCTCAAATCTGTCCATTGTTTTAGAGGGGTGTTCTTTTGTGTTTACTCCATATGGTACCCTTTCCTCATGAGGGGACTCTGTCTCAACATCAGTTGTAGTTATTCCCTCATCAGGAGATTCTAAGTGAGGGACAACATTGTCCACAGCAGATTGGAGATTTGGGAGCATTTTGCTCTCTGTGGGCTTGGAAAGCTCCTCTTCCAGTCGCAAGGCTTCAAAATCCTTTGTAAGATCCTCTGGGGAGGAGACTAAGGACCTATCACTCTCCTGTTTCTCCACTGAAGCTTGCTTAGCAGCTGGCCTGTTTTCTTGCTCCTTTGTAGCTTTAGTTTTTTCTGTTTTAGGCTTTCCTTGAACCTTTGCTTTGTTCAGAGTCTTTCTGACCTCAGGGGTGAAAGGCTTTAAGTCAGGTTTTGTGATTTTTCTCAACTCTGGCTTAATTTTTTCTTTGTCCTTTTTCTTCTCCTCCTTACTTTTGAGTTCTTTTTTAACTATGTCCTCTTTTTTTACATCTGTTTTTTCTTTCTTTGTGTCTTTCTTTTCCTGATCTTTCTTTTCCTCCATCTTGGATGCCTTCTCCTTGATATGTTTTTTCGGGGATTTTTCTCTCTGTACTTTCTTTTTCTCCTGCTTAAGTGAATCGGGTGATACCGTCTTAGGTTTCAGTGGTTTGGGAGTTTTAACAGTCTCTTTCATTTTTTTATCTTTCTTTTCAACTTTGTTCTCCTTTACAGATTCACTCTTTGACTCAATATCTTCATTTGCCTCTTTCTTGCTTGCTTTTGTAGTGGACGACATTTTAGCAGATGATTTGAGACTTTCTTTGCTGTCAGTTCTCAGCTTCATTTTAGTTTGTTTAATCAGTGGAGGTGGAGCTCCAGATGACATGTCCTTTTGAGTGGCTACTGGATATCGCAAGAAATCAAGATGCCTCAACTTTTCCAGACCCTCAAATATTTTGTTTTGTGGGGCATTTCCAGGAAACAGTACTCTCACAATCTTTTCAGTTGGACTGGCAGGTACCCACACAACCAAAGCTGTCACTGATGTAAGGTAAGGAACAGAAATCTCTCCCTCTTTGCCATTGGACAGGACAATGCCAGTTTTTGCTTTACTATTACCAGCCCACTTCTGCATGAAGAATTGCATTTCCTTACTGTCCTTAAGAGGATTTAGAATATACATGTCTAGTTTCCCAACACCCAACTTGTGAAAGAGTGTTAAAGGCTCAATTGTGTTGCTTACAACTCTGTATAGAGGCTCAGGTTTGATGCCTAGTTTGTGAAGATACTGCAAAGTAAGAGAGGCCTCCTCAATGCTCCTCTTTGCTTTCAACGTAGATTCAGGCATCTTCAGCTTTTCTGGAACATTAAAGAACACAACACCAAGCTCTGGTGAAATCAGGTTTTTCATCCAGTCTCCATAGGTATTTGAACCACGGCTCTTCTCTTCCTCTTGCTCTGCAATTTTTCTCTGTAACAGTCCATTTATGCCAGGCAGATTATCTGCTCCTATATGGGTAAGGAGAACAGAATCAATCCTATCCAAATGTCTTACCAGCTTCCAGAAGCAAGACTTTCTGTCTGATCCTCCATCAATCAAAATATTAAAGCCATTGACAGCAAACAAAGCAGAGTCGCCCCGTCCTCCAGGAAAGATATAGCAGCATGGCTTAGACAACTTGAGGAACCCTCCTGAGGTTGGTGGTTCCAGGAGCTCTAAAGGAGAGGGAATATCCACTGTCTCCGAGACATATTCTGTGAACTCACTCACACCTTCCATCTCGGGCAACACAGACTTAGGGTTTAGTCTGTATTTTAGTAAGCTCTGGTCCTGTATATACCCTAGGGAGCTCCAGCCCCCCTCTCCTTTACAGGACACAGTCAAACAGGCTTGCTGACCTGTGGATGGCTGGTTTAAGAGATCTTTAATCTACAAAGAAAGAAAGAAATTTTAAAAAATCAATAAAAAGTAAATGCTTAAGTGCTGTGTAAAGTATTATGAGATTGCTAATGGTTCAAAAGCCACTTACCCTACGACTTGAGAGAATGTCAGAGAATTTTTTCCAACCAAACACTCCACTTTGAAGGATAATGTCACCAGTCTGTTCAGTACTTTGCCCACTTAGGACCAATAACTTATGTCCTGCTGAGTCACAGAGCAGTGTTCTGAACTAGATAAGAAAGAGAATGCATTTATTGTTATATTTAAAGGCACAGTATGCCGCTCAAGGTCACTTATTCAAACTAATATCAAAAGCGAAGCTTAATGACACGATGAATGGACATGGAATCATGGGAGTTGTCATCTTCACCTCCACATCCAGCTGATGAAAAGCAATTTGACGGGACTCAAGGTAGAAATCATGTTCATGGATGAACGGATGTATTTATGGCCTTTTTTACACCTGGTTTTAAGACATGTTTGGTTAATTGCATCACAAGTGGACAATGCTAAATACAGGTGTAAACGGGGTCTAAATCGATTTGAGCATGTCCACTTTCGAACACTTCGAGATATAGTTGCAAACACATTTGACTGGATTGCTTTTGTAGTGTAGACGCTCATCTGATTGAATGTGATCGATCAGAGCCCATAGACCCTCCCCTTGAAGAAATCAGGACAGAAGAGATTGAAAGTGGATGAAATCTTAATACCAGGTGTAAACAGGCCCTACATTTTATTAACGATACTGTGGTATGAAGCAGGGTGGGGTCCCATGAAAAGATGACAGTGAAGGGCAAAAGAGGAAACAGGCAGAGGGCTTTTTATTTTGCTGTTTTAATTATGCTTGTATGCCGCAGTAAGCCACTTCTTTCATTTTGTTGTTTATGTCTGCTATGATTAAAGTTACATTTAACATTTGATGTTTCCTGCCTCTGTGTGTTTGCTCAGAGGCATGAGACACTTGTTGCACACAGCTAGATCAATATTAGAATATCATATTAATAAAAGCTGGATGACTTGTGTTGCTAATTGGCATGTAATTCATTTTAAAGTATATTGTATGATGGAGAAAATGCTGTATTACTGTTACTACAAATAAAGCTCTTTCTGATTAGGCTAGCCACTGTTAGCCACTACAGAATTGTTTTCTCTGATGCGGGGTACAGAGATTTGCGGTGAATCAAGAAAACAAGACATTCAAACAATAATCTACTAACTGTGTTGTTATAACAATGATTAGTTTTCCGTCAATAAAGGTATCCAAACAGTTGCTCACCAGTCAAATACAACGCAATATATTAAATCATCTATGGTGTTTCCATGGTTTCTACGAAAGTAAAACCAATAATGCGGATATGATGTCATTGACAGGTGACGCAATGAGGGACGTTACACTGGTTAAAATAGCGGATTTCTCTTGATTTAATTTTTTTTGGAAACAATTGGGATAATATAAGTACACAAGTCATAACAATATATGACACCTTGCAAGTGGTTTTTGGTATTTTAATGCAAAAATCTTACATAGTCTGCCTTTAACATTTAAATGTTATAATTGATAACTTGCATGCTTATCTGGTTGCATGCAAATAAAATCTTAAGAGAACTTACAGAGGGGAAAAAAACACAATTGCTTATATACGATTACCTCTATAGCAATATTCTCCTCAGAAGGATTCACCAAAACAACAGTCTCCAGGACATCACTCTTGTATTGCAAAAGTCTCTGTCCTAAATGAAATAAAATAGTTGAAAACAATGAATGTTCAAATATTTATTGACAATGCAATTTATTTATAAGAATTATTCATCTGATATTGAGAAACAGAGATAAAGGTTGCACCCTACTGGAATGATGCAATTACTGCCTCCATGCATTTAATTACTGTTTATTCACTATTCTTTGTCTCTTCCCGCTCCTCTGCAAGAATTCACTAATCCTGTGAAAGCAGTCTTCTCAATTCCATGCAATCAAAACAATATTGCAAAGCTGCTGCAAGCAAATCTATTGGCTGTTACCATGGGGATGGTGAGCTGGCTATTGCCGCCAGCTGCGTTACACTGACCCAGTCTTGGTGCTGCACGACGCATTGCAGCATTTCTGAAAAGGCTGAAAAAATCCTTTCTCTAGCTGAAAATATTAATCCAGCATCGCACAGTTTAAACACACATACACAAATATTGTGATCCTGTGTATTATTAGGCTATAGCAGATAGCTCTCGTTGGCTGTTAAAAGTCACTGCTTTAGACCTTTCTATAGGATATCTATAGGGTCATTTTCACAGCAGTGAGATAGGAACAAGGGCGTGTGGACTTAAATAGCACACTGGTGATATGACTGGGCTCCTCACACACTCTCAGTAGATTAATGTATATAACATGCTATAAACGTGAAGCTCTTCAAAAAGCTATGATGAAGTTATATTTCAAAGCATGTCTGGAACAACTCCTACAATTTATTTTTTTAAAACAAAAATATATATTTTTTAATAAGAGAGTGTAGATCATATTTTCTGCCATAACATGGAGTAGTTTTTAATGGTACACTCCTGTCAGATCATACAATGGACTCTGGATGGTAGCAGTGGACTACAAATAGTGCTAACCCAGTTTAACCTTCAGCATCATTTCATTATAAATGTTTATCTGAAAATGGAAACATTCTAAGGAGTTGTAGCTTGTTATATTCAACTTCAAATAATTCCTTTATAATGCTAGGTTGAGTTTTGACTTTCCAGACATTTGACATCATTACGACATCCTTTCTGTCAGAACCAACAAGATGCTTTGGGACAGCTGTCAACATGACCTTCAGATGTGCTTTCACTCTCGAGATGGAGAACAGATAAATCAGCTAAATTAGGCTGCATGGTCTCCTGTGACATTGAGCATACACACAACTTCACCTTACTATGCATTTGTAAATTCTACTCTAATTCATGTCAGATACAAGAATTTGGATGTGGAAGTGGTTTGTGCTTGTATAATTAAAAATTATTCTAAAGACAGATTTTTATTTAGCAATCTTTGTATGTTTATTTCATTTACATTGAAATGATCTAATTTGTCAGTTAATAATAAATTACACATTATTAGATTCCATAGGCAGAAATATCTATATTTTTATATCCATAACCATTTCTTTAGATAAAAGATATCTCCACTGAATGTATAGCACTAGGACCCAGATAACTACTGATGTGTGTGCATTTAAAAGCATGCTGAAGTAATCAACCCATGGCATTAAACTCCTCCTCTTAGTCCTTTTGCTGTAAAGCAAACAATTAAATTAAGCATTTTGCACAAACATTTAACCAGCATGGGCTATTCTTTGAGTTATCGGCTTGCATTAAATAAGGTTAAGAATAGTCTCAGTCAGATAATCAGGCACTGGACATTTCTGAAAATCTGTTATTTCAGTCCCTGAAAATAAATAAATTGCACATAGTTACCATTAAATATATAAATATAGAGATATACAATACTATTTCAGAGCAACTTATATCCATAAGTGATTTAAATGCACTCATGTTGTACACAGTTACAGTAATATTTAGCACCTAAGCAGATGGTTTCTAAAATAAGCTAATTCAGTATCACTCAACTGAGAATGTAAAACACTGACAAATGGGGTCAGATGATTTTACACTTGCTAAGACTAATTTGGTAAGTCAATCACAGATTTGACAACACTCCAGAGAAGATCTTTACTCTGTGCATTTTAAGCTTCACAAGCAAATTTGGCTTTTAGGATTAAATGATAAGCACAAGCGATCCAGGCGACTGACACGCTTTCACTGGCAAGAAATTAGTGGAACTGACTGATTGCCTCACAGGCTTAAATAGTTTTAAAGTCACACTTAATATATCTGCCTTTGAACTCTCTATGCCTCCAAAATCTTTAGTCCTAAATCAAAAATGAGCTAATTTTGGAACAGCGACACATGCTTTTGTGTAAAAAGCTCATAATTTCAAAGTAGATATGGAAAAATGAGCAACATCTGAGGTCTAATTTAGCTTTTCCACCAGATAGAAGTTGAGAGCTGAAACTTTCCTTGCAAGACTGGCTCTTCACTCATCGGAGAAAATGAGGTGCAAATGTGATCGCCTCGTAGCTGAAAGTTTCAACATCTCATTATCATTAAAGTAAATCAAAGGTTTTTACATTTTAATAATGTTCAGCTGTTGTTGGATGAGCATTTTAATCATGTCAAGTCCCACAGAGATAGCAGTTGAATTTCTGTGCGAGAGTATTACATTTGTTGAGCCAATGTTATCTCGTTCTATCTTTGCCCTGTCCTTGAACACCGTTCAGCTGTCTCCGAATCACACTGTGTGATACAGGGACGGGAAGAGAGAGTGAGGGGAGGTGTGTAACACTTTTTAAACCGTTATCTTAGGGTAGTGATTCAATAAGTAGCTGTAATCTTATTAAAGCCACTTAATCGTATCCAGCAGTGAATTTCTGAGTACTACATTGGAACTGCCCTATCTGTGGCTTTGAAACCACCAACAAGTTTATCTCTGTCAAATACATGTTAACAAGCAGGGGAGATAGAGTCCCCTTATAGAAAAGCAAGACAAGTGTTGAGCTCTCATTCATATATGTATGTGCTCTTGCGGTGTAATGGACCTCAATTATGCTGTAAACAACTGAAGCGAAAGGGTTGAGTTAATACAAATGGCTCATTTAAATGCAATAAATGACTAAAAGGGATAAATTGTACAAAGCACAGAGGGGCACTGGCCTTAAAGTGCCCATTTATTTGTTACATGCAAATAAACTGAACGCTTTAAGGCACCATTTAAAATGATACAAAAATAATTTGCATTTATAATCGCTGTTGAGAATTAATGACCAGGGACAACAAAATAGTGCTTGTGCTTTTGTCCATGCTATGCTCTTTGAACAATAATGATAACACAGGTGTAAAAGGAATACACACACGCGCACGCACACATAAAGTCATCTGACAGGATGGTGCTGAAGCAAAATCCTCCTCTCCTCCCATCAATACATCTGACCTCAGCAAAGCAAATGGCTGATGGCTTTTTTAAAACAATCCACATCAGAGATCATCACAAGTTGCAAATATGTTTCGATCACTGCCATTCTAAACACAAGTAGCGCATAGCTGTATCAGCTCAACTGACATTTTATGAGAATATCCAACTAAATTAACACTGAAGACAATTTCACATGACAAATAGGTGTCTCTTTTAAATTGATAATCTGTCGTAATTTACTAATCATGTACCAGACCTTTCCAAGACTTTCTTCTATGAAACAAAAAAGATGTTAATGTTTTCCCAGATATTATCTTTTTTTTTCTTATGTGTTCCATTCAATCTTATTTGAAACAGTAAGTTATAGCCCAATGAGTAGGCTACATGGTTTTTCATAGTCAACTTTCCCTTTAAGATGAAATGGTTACGAAACAAAAGAGTACATCACTCAGGTTCTGCTTCACATACATACCTAATTAACTAATCTATAAGATTTATGTTTGGCCTGTGTGGAACCGGAGCACAATTTTTTCAGCGCACGCGCGACGGTCACAGGTTCCTCGGATGCCCTGCTGCATCCCATAATAATCAGAATCACAATTAAGATCTAGGTCACGGTAAAATTATAATGTATGTCCACCACATTATACACTTCTGACAATATGCGGATTCGTTGAGTTAAACGTTAGCTCTCTGATCAAAAATGTGAATTCAGCAACTGTAGTATGAAAATGAACCGAAATAGAAACAAATCTAGCAAAAGCGAGGAAACAAATCATAAAAATCTAATTTTCTCCCTCATATTTCTAAATAAAATCCCTTTTATGTTGCCGAAGAGATGTTCTTATCGCTTTGGCATCTATAGAGGCTTTCATGCACTCTCACTTATGTCATAATCGCACAGGCTTCACAACGGTTCGGTTTTTTGCGACCTTTAAATCCGCGAAGAAGCCAGAACCGGACCAGACAGTCAGTTTAACGTTACGAGGTTGACACGGTACTATAATAGCAATACTGCACATTTCATGAATGAATAACCTCGGCCAGAGATCAAGATATTTGAACCGTATGCCAATAATCAAACATCTGAAGAATTATATGACAGATTAGACCTACCGTTGCTGATGCTGAGCTGTGCTTATCGTGCGTCGAGAGCGCGCACACAGACACGCGAGTGCGCGAGAGGGAGTGGGTGTGGCCTATGAGCCTGTATGAGTATATTGAGAAACATGCAACAAAATGATCATCACATTTCAGTGATGCATTTTACGCCGATTTAATTCGACCTTGTCTATTACATAAGTCATTTATAAATAAGATTTACAAGGAACCGAGGTAAAGGTGGCCCATTTTGCTAATAACGGTTATAAAAAGGGTTCTGAGACTGAGTTTGAGGAAGAACTTCAAGGCGTTCCACTTTACCTGTTTTCGCCCTAGTTTTACATACAATGGACTAAACTTTTTTTTTTTTAATTCATAAATATTTTGCATCATGAAATACATTTACCATGTATATATTTTATATATATTTTATTATTTTATTGGCATTGATGTGTCCATAAAGAACCTTCCATTGCACAAAATATTCTTATATATATATATATATATATATATATATATATATATATATATATATATATATATATATGTTCTTTCGATTTTTCAAATGTTCTTCAAAATAAGAAAATATGGATCAAGATCTGAACACTGAAAGGTTATTTGAGGAACCCAGAATGGTTCTTCTGCAATTGCTGTAAAAAAAAGGGAAAAAAGGGAAGAAAAAAAATATTTTTAGCATTAAAATTTAATCTGACATTTTTTCACCCGTCTAAAATCACTTTCAATATTGTACAAACTAGCTCTTTAACATATAAAGAGACTCTGTTAAAAAAAACTTACAGAAAGCAAAAATGACCACTTAGCATCATATTAATATGCATGTCATTTTTTTTTATTCTATAACATAGTATTGCTTATGTTCAATGTGAACTTTTTTAAGTCTATATTTTTCAACCTATAGGTGATGTAATGGTCAAGAATGAAAAGGATGGGCCATTTAGCAGTTTATATTCCCAGGCTGACAGCTGCAGGGCAAGACTGCCAAAATCTGCCCCGTTAACTGCACGATCACGTTGGCCTGACTCTGTCTGACCACCTCTCTGATAGTGAGCCAGCTCAGACTTCTGTTTACAGTAAGAGGGTAGATGATTCTGTCCAGTCTGGAGATTAAACTATTATTCTTATGCATTACAAACAAAACCAAAATTACATATAAATGAGGAAAATCATGATTTAGCCAATTCCACTTGAAATATGTTTTTAATAGAGGGACTGAGTTTTTAATAGTGATGAATGCGTCTAGCTGCTACAAAAAGGGTTTGCATTTGTTAAATCAAATTTAAATTGATGCTATTACAAGATTATAAATAGACACTTCCAGACATATCCTAAGCAACTGTTCAAAGCAGCAGTCTGCCTGCCACACCCTCGCTGCTAGACAGCCTGTGTCCATCTCTTGAATTATCTCAGTTATTCAATACAGTCCCATGATAACAGCTTGCTCTTGCAAAATGGTGATGCATTAGCACATTACCATCAGTTAAAGCCTCTTCTGTAGAATTTTGCAAAAGAAAATGTTTGATTTATCATGCATCAAATGGCTTTTTGCTAAAGTCTACAGACACTATGTTAATGCTCTACTAGATCCTAGCAGTAGGGAGTCATGGTTTTGCTTACTACAACAATAACCCCCTGTTTTTCGTAAGACCTTTGGTCCAGAATCTGGGCGTGGGCTCAGGTTTCACTGTGGTGCGTGCGGTGCAAGATCCAGCCCTGCAATCAATGCCACCATCAAGCAGACCGGAGTCGCCTGAGCAGCAAGCTGACGTTCAGTGTTCATGTGCAGACTGCAGGGGTATAAAAGAGCAGAATCAATAGCCCATCCTGAATTATTAATCAGCAGTAGAAAACACACCGAACCCATGTAAAAGCCCTCTCTGCTTCGGCTTCATAACTGGAGAGATTTATACTTCTAAACACTTGTCTAAGACGAGATTTGCATTTCCAGTGCTGCTAACATCGAGGCGAGATAATCACAGATCAACACTTCACTTAACAGCTCAAGTTTCAGGGGTGTTTGTGAAAATCAGCTCCATGTTCACTTGTGTAATTTTCCCAAGATTAGATTTAGCATTTTCTTTAGCATATGTCAAATTTTATTTCAAAACGAATACCTCCTAGAGCGTAGTTAAAGAGAAATTATCGTATAAATAGCTTCAGCTGTGAACTAATCACATTTAAACTCATATTAAATATCATATAACAAGATATAATCTTCATAAACAAATGTAAAAGCTATTGAATTAGGGTTGAGTATGGCGTCTCCTCGTCTTTCTATCAGCACAGAGGGGCTTGCAGTTGCACCTCTGATGATACTCATCACTCATTTTTCTCCGCCCTGTCAATTTCCTCTGTTTATCGACTTAATTTTGCTCTGAGCATCTCATAGAAACTCGTGCAATTAAGTCCCAACTGCATATTGGGAGGCTTTTACAACCAAACGTGCTAAACATAAGGGCTATTACAGCACAGAGCTGTGGTCAGAGTCATTAATGTGCGGCATGTTGCTAAAAAATACAAATGAATTGAACAATGCCCGAGACAGCTGGGGCTATGGTGACCATTCCAGCCTCCTCCCTGCTGCCTCCAGGGAGGTAAAGGGATCTGTAATGATTGTTCAAGGACCCATCCATCTGTGTCGGTTGTAAGCTCCCCATGGGTGAAGTTTCAGAAGGCAACAACTCAAATGGGAATAGTAACACATATGGGAATTCTCGATTACACTTTCATCATAATGTTTATTTCAGAATCGATGCAATAATTTGATCAATACATAAAAATGTCGGTGAATTCAAGTTGATAGGGAGACTTTTTGCCATTGAGATTCAGTCCTATCTTTTGTCTAATAACCTACTTTGCATTGTTTCTCTATCTCTATTCACGTGTACTGAGTTTGTTCAGTCGACATACTGCCAGAGGTTTCTTTCATGTCTCATCTCCTGCAATTTTCCTCTTGAGACAGAGGTCATATGGGAATTCAGCAGCAGTGCTCAGAAGCACAAATCTCACTCCTTCTTAGAACTGGCAGTCTTTCTTTTCTAAACGAAACAAATTGTACTTTAAAAAAGATTTTTTATAAAGAATATCTATCTATCTATCTATCTATCTATCTATCTATCTATCTATCTATCTATCTATCTATCTATCTATCTATCTATCTATCTATCTATCTATCTATCATCTATCTATCTATCTATCTATCTATCTATCTATCTATCTATCTATCTATCTATCTATCTATCTATCTATCTACCTACCTACGTCTGTCTTTCTATCATTCTGTCATTCTGTCATTCTGTCTGTCGGTCGGTTGGTCTGTCTGTCTGTCTGTCTGTCTGTCTGTCTGTCTGTCTGTCTGTCTGTCTATCTATCTATCTATCTATCTATCTATCTATCTATCTATCTATCTATCTATCTATCTATCTATCTATCTATCTATCTATCTATCTATCTATCTATCTATCTATCTATCTATCTAACTCCTCTGCTTAAAACCTTGCATTAACTAAAAGTCACTCGGTTTTGTGCTCTGACATTTACGAGCAGTCAGCCATGATGACACTGCACTCACATCCTGATCAGTATTCCAAGCACAGCTGCAGGAGTGGCAGACCAGCCGTACCGAGCATGCTCAGTCCTCCTCCTCATCCATCATCTTCCATGCTGGCTAAAACAACGCAAGTGATTTTTGCACAGATCCGAGCAGCAGAGTGACTGCCACCTGTCAGAGACCACGGTGAAGATGAGGGAGCGGTACTGTGTGGGGGTGAAAGAGTTTATTCTCACTTCTCCCTTTCAGATCCTATCTCAAATGCACTGCAAAAAAAAAAAAACAACAAAACAAAAAACAGCAAGTCTGTCTGCATGTACTGAATGGTGGCTGAAAGGATATGGACTAATACATCTTCCCTCTGACATACAGTGAAAACCATTTCCATATTTTTTTAAAAATATGGACATCATGATAAGCATAATGGAATTTAATAAATGAAAACCTTGAAACGTTTTGTGTGGGTGGTGAAACAGTCAATAAGTGCGTTCGGGGGCAACAGTTTTGCATTTTTTCATTACTATTCTTTTCAAGCACGTGCAGGATGGGCATGCTTACTATGGTTTGTGAGATAACTGGATGTAACATCCACCTTACAACCTAATAATCAATAGGGGAATTCATTATTGATAGTCAGTTTCGTGACCAAGCATCAACTAATAAACAACAAACATACAAAGACAACAACATCACTGTCAGCAAAAGCAGACATAAAAACAAAGAAATTATAGTGTTCAAGATTTTCAGCTAAAAAAAATCTGCAGCTTTTGCCTGTAAAACAGAATTAGAGGTAACAGAGTTCACAGAGGGGTCAGTCAACTTCTGGACTAGATCAAACTCTTTTGCTGAATGGATGCAGGAATTCTATGCTAGAAATGCACTGAATCACATATGAATGAGGCAGATTTACTTTGACCTGATATTTGTTTTGACCTGATTTGTTCAGCCTGTCAGAGATCACAGATGAGATAAACATCATCATTTATGCTATTTCACAGTAAAGTTATTACTAGATGTTAAAGACACAGTAGTAAGATTTTTGTTTTAAAATATCCAAAACACCCTTGAACAATGTTATATATTTTGCTGATGTGTGTACTTGCATTTTACTAAATGTTTCCAAGACTGTTTAAATCCAGAGAAATAAGCAGTTTTAACCAGGACTGTGTCTATGCTTCACCATGCGTTTCCCCTTTGTTCCTGAATTTTATTTAGTAGAAACTATGGTAACACCAAAGACACTTTAATATATTGTGTTTTATTAGACAGGTGAGCAACTGTTTGGATACATTAATCGACAGAAAACTAATCATTGTTATATAGCTCAACACAGTTAGTCTTCTTATTGTTTAATCTAATTTTGTTGATTTACCATGAGTATGTTTTGCCTAATTTCGATCTATCTTACTGCAGGGTGCAACAAGTCAAGGTAGTCGCCAAACTAACTCACAGAGTAGCACATGGCTTTCAACACATTTAGATGTTTTTAAAATGATACAACAGTGCACACTCATGACCGGAAGAAGTTAAAGCGGGTGTCTGTGGCATAATAAAAGCTCCAAGAAATCAAGCTGTCATCAAGATATGCCTTTGTTTCGAATCAGCGATTTCTAGCCGTGAAAATTACATAGTGTGCCTTTAACTGAAACTATTTGTTAACTTGTTACATAAGTCTTAAATATAACAAAACAAAAATATTTAATGAAAAACCTTAACCTAAAAATCCTAAACATAATAATTTACATAATAAACATATAATTTTAATTTAAACGTACAAAATGTAAAACACTAAATATAAAAATAAAGCTCATTCAAAATAGTAATAAATACTTTAATAGTATATAAATTATACACTAAAAAAAGTGTGTTGGATTTACATTAATTGTGTACATCGGTCCCACATTATTTAATCAAGTTAAACACATATCATTTCTTCATGCAACTTCAACATCACTGAATTAATACATTTTAAGTGACCCAATGAAGTAGTCTCAAAGTGAATTAAATACGGTTCTCTGACATGTATCAGGCATTAATTTCATTTATTCATTCATCCACTCCAATTTCATATTTTAATGTTACCCAACTGAATTATAATACTGCACTGGCTAGTTAGCATTAGCATTAACAGCTTAAATGTTAAGCATTAAAAGCTCCTTCAGCAAAGCCGTTATGATATTAGTTGTATTAGTCCACAGGATATAAGCAGTGCTCTTCTCCACAATGGTAACACACTGTAATTGTAATTGTTTATTTAATATTAAACGCTATTAAACACAATCAAGTCTCCCCCTTTCTCACCTTGCTCAAAAATACATAACATTTACTCTCTCTTGATTAAGCCATATGCAAAGCATGCTGAAAACGAATAAGCCCCGCCCAGTTTCAGTTAATACAACACAAATCACTCATGTAATTTTATTTATTTATATAAAAGTGGATAGGACACAATCAAATTAAGTTAGGACAAAACGTTGCTTTAGCTCACTTTCTCAGTCTCAGTTCATTCTTTGTGTCGGACTTGTAGCAACACTGATTCAACTCTAACGACCAAGTTTAAACAGCATTTGGACCCACTAAGATTCCTTGGTCCAAAATACTGTTTGAACTGTTCTTTTGAGGTTGACGGACCATAGAGATCAGTGGATTGGCTCTCTACAAAGTCTGCCCTTGAGAGTGAGAAAAAGCCTTCCTGGCTTCAAAGCATTTTTGTCCCTCAGTGGTGGTAAAGCATTATATCACTTTATCTGTCCTGCCCTTATTCAGACTGCTAATTGCATCTTTCACTTGGGTGCACACAGCAGAATAGCTTTTTCCCTCACATGGCTTGGGGAAATCATTAAAACAAAGGTTGTCTTAACAATAATTTTATATTTATTATTTCATTGTGATGATATATATATATATCATATGTGTGTGTGTGTGTGTGTGTGTGTGTGTGTGTGTGTGTGTGTGTGTGTGTGTGTGTGTGTGTGTGTGTGTGTCTATATAGCTTTTATATACATTTTAGTTTTAGTCATTTTAATACACCAAGGCCTAGTTTCACAGACAGATTAAGCCAGGATTGGGCTTTAGTTCAATTAGGGGATTTGTGCCTTAGAGGAAAAAAAACATCACTGGTGTGAATCTTGAAATAAAACAATGGATGGCACTGACATATTTTAAGATATTATATCAGTGCAAGTTGCATTCACTTCAAACATGCATTTTAATCTGGGACTAGGTTTAAAGGGTTAGTACACCCTAAATATTTTGGGTGAAATCCGAGCGCTCTCTGACCCCTCTATAGACAGCAACACAACAACCACTTTCAAGTTGACTGTATGGAAATGTGTGTTGGCAGTGTTAACAGCAGTGCCGGTACACAACCGTCCTATAATACTTTTAAAAAAATGTGTTAATAAAAACTATCCAGTGTTTTTCCTGTGTCAAATCAAGCCGTTCGACCGTGTGACGTCACACGGTCGGACACCCCTCCTACGATTATTGATTGAGAGCGTTTCAACACAGACCCACTCTGAACAAGCTGTTATCATAGTCCGACATTGTAGTGACTGTAACGTTTGAAACGCGTGCACGCTTCACGATGAATGCGGCTAAAGTTTACAGGGTAAATTACATTATGGCATGCTGTCTATGCATGACGCTCTCAATATAACCCCACGTTTATAATGAACAACAAATTATGGTTATTGTGTTATTACAAACGGTGTACGTTGGTGATAAAGTAAACGTTGATGTGGAAACACTACACTAAGATTACTTTTGTAGATGGTTTATAATGTGTCTGTTACTGTAAAAAAAATGTGTTGTTATTAGCCTACTCTGCATAGATAACGTTCTAAAGCATGATAAAGCATCACCGACAAGCCTACATTTACAGATAAAACGTTTTTATTGGCATTAGCTGTAAATGAACTAGTGTTTACATCAGTAAGCACATAGCATTAGTATCTCCCTACGCTAACATTACCCTGCCAGTATACAAAGATATTGTAGATCAAAGAGACATTACGTTAACCAATCATTCAGAAACGTCCTGTTCGAGCCTTAATTGTTGAATTTCGTTGGAGCTGTCATCTTGTTCCGGGTCTGACTCTGGTTCAAATTGATACAGTTCCACAGATGTGTCCTCAAAGACTCCCATCCCATTCATTTCCCTCAACTGTTGTCAAAGCAACAACTCCACATATGTTGTGTCAAAACTTCCCATAGAAAGCTCATTAGCATTTAAAGTTGCATGCCCTGAAATGGCTTGCTGAAAACAGAGCTGTTTTTGAGTTTTCTTAAAATACTAATGAGAATTTTTAATTAAAGTATATTACAAAGTTTTCATTTAGACACTTAAGAATCATATTAACTTGTACAAAAATGGCATTATATGACCCCTTTAAAATAGTCCATGTGACTACAGTGGTTCAACCTTAATGTTATGAAACGACGATAATATTTTGAATGAATCTGTCTTTACTACATTTCTTGTCTTTGAAAGTGGTAATGGCAATGCTGTTCATCAAAAATATCTCATTTTTTTCTGAAGATGATCTGTTTTTGGGTGAATCTGTGATATTTGTTTTATGCTTTTAGTTAACTATAATAATACTCTTTGAGTATTACAGCTGCATTGCCCCCTGAATAATGCATTTAGCAATGTTATGGTTCTTAGACCTTTTTTGACGCCCTTTCATGCAGGTGGATAAAAGACAGCTCAAAATACCTAGATTATCTTGCATTTAAACCTCAGCGTGATGCTGAAATGGTTAAAGCATCCCACCAGCAAGCACTCTGATACACCCATAAGCCCATTATAGACTCTACTATATACACTGATAGAGACTTGCATGGACTGCTTCTCTACTGAATAGAAAGAGGAGGAGGAAATTGTTTGGAAGATATATTATATAAGATATCATCCTCAATACATAAAGAAGGAGGGACTGATGGTTAATTCATGCAGCGATAGATAGGGAGTCAGCAGAGTCACATATGAGGAACCATATGGTTGGACTCTAGGCTAACAGAGAATTTAGATTGCAACCATGACATACATCATCACATAATGGCGAGATAAAGAAATACAAGGAAAACAGGTGACAAAATGAGGAGTGATAAGACTGCCTGTGCAATCTTTTGCATGCAAGTATGTGTGGGTGCTGGTTTGCCACATCGCAGAGGAAGTAAATTTAGATTTAATGCTTTATCCTCTCTTTAGCTTCATATCTGCTGATGGTTGCAGTGTGCAGCATACCATGATGTTATCAGCTGTGGTGCTCAGAAATGCCAACACGTTAAATACAGACAGAAAAAACAAATGTTATGTGCTTTTTTATAGATGAGTAATGTTTATGTTTTTTTTTAAGTTAACCACATTCAACACGCTTAGAAGAAAAGGATCTACAACCCCAAATCAGAAAAAGTTGGGACAGTTTGGAAAACGCAAAAAAGAAAAAAGAAAAAAAGAAGTGATTTCTAAATTTACTTTGACTTGTATTTCATTGCAGACAATATGAACACAAAATATTTCATGTTTTGTCTGGTCAACTTCATGTCATTTGTAAATATGCATCCTTTCCTATCATTCAGACCTGCAACACATTTCAAAAAAAGTTGGGACAGGAGCAATTTAGGGCTAGTAATGAGGTAAAAGGGTTAAATAATGATGTGATTTGAAACAGGTGATGTCAACAGGTGATTGAAATTATGATTTGGTACAAAAGCAGCGTCCAAGAAAGATCTAATCCTTTAGGAGCAAAGATGGGCCGATGATCGCCAGTTTGCCAACAAATACGTGAGAAAATTATTGAAATGTTTAAAAACAATGTTCCTCAAAGAAAGATAGGAAGAGATTTGGATATTTCACATTCAACAGTGCGTAACATAATTACAAGATTCAAGGAATCTGGAGGAATTTCAGTGCGTAAAGGACAAGGCCGCAAGCCTAAGCTAAACAACCGTGATCTCCGATCCCTCAGGCGGCACTGCATCAAGAATCGTCATTCATCTATAAGCGATATCACCACATGGGCTCAGGACTACTTTGGCAAACCTTTGTCAAGTACCACAATACGTAGTTACATCCACAAATGCCAGTTAAAACTGTACTGTGCCAAAAGGAAGCCTTATGTTAACAGTGTCCAGAAGCGCCGTCGACTTCTCTGGGCTCGGAGGCATCTGGGATGGACCATCACACAGTGGAAATGTGTACTGTGGTCAGATGAATCAGTATTTTAGGTATTTTTGGGGAGGAATGGACGCTGTGTGCTCCGGACCAAAGAAGAAAAGGATCATCCAGACTGTTACCAGCAACAAGTCCCAAAGCCAGGGTCTGTCATGGTATGGGGTTGTGTCAGTGCCCTTGGCAAAGGTAACTTGCACTTCTGTGAAGGCACCATTAATGCTAAAAAGTACATAGAGATTTTGGAGCATAATATGCTGCCTTCAAGAAGATATCTTTTCCAGGGACGTCCATGCATATTTCAACAAGACAATGCAAAACCACATTCTGCACACATTACAAAGTCCTGGCTGCGGAGGAAGAGGGTACGGGTACTTGACTGGCCTGCCTGCAGTCCTGACCTGTCTCCAACAGAGAATGTGTGACGCATTTTGAAGCGCAAAATGCGACGACGAAGACCCCATACGGTTGCCCACCTTAAGACTTGTTTGCAGGAAGAATGGGACAAAATTACACCTGAAACACTTCATCACTTGGTGTCTTCAGTCCCTAAACGTCTTTTAAGTGTTGTGAAAAGGAATGGCAACATTACAAAGTGGTAAATGCTTTACTGTCCCAACTTTTTTTGAAATGTGTTGCAGGTCTGAATGACAGGAAAGGATGCATATTTACAAATGACATAAAGTTGACCAGACAAAACATGAAATATTTTGTGTTCATATTGTCTGCAATGAAAAACAAGTCAAAGTAATTTTAGAAATAACTTCTTTTTTTTTTTTTGCACATTCCATACTGTCCCAACTTTTTCTGATTTGGGGTTGTATATAGAACCTTAAAATGTTCTATTGGTGCTATGTATTTGGAACCCCTAAAAGTTTCTATGTAGAAACCTTTTTGAGTCCCAACTTCTTGTCATTATGGAACCTTTTTTTTTTACACTGAAAGTATCAAGTTGTCATGTAGTCCTGGTAGTTTAACGTGTCTCTGCAAAGCTTGGTGTGGACTTGTACTCTTAAAGGAACAATTAGTGGAGAATAAAATGCATGTACTCTTTTGAACAATTTACGACATGCAAATGTCAATGATGCAAGCAGAGCCACACTGACTTGAAAGTAGAATATTTATGAGGGAATTAAATAAGGTGCAATAAACAAATGCACTCTATAACACATTGCACATTCATACAGAATGCAACCATTTCATTGGCTGCGAGAGCTCAGGTTGGTTTGTCAGGGCCTTACATCAATGCAATCTAATCTTTTCCCTGTAATTTCTGTTGTTTCACAATCACTGTCTCATAATCTATTAGCTGTCAAATGTCAGGAAGCTTCCTGCTTTCACAAGTAATGTGATTCAGGTTAATGTGATAGCAGAGTTAACAGAATCAGAATCTCATAACATCAAATGCTTCTTAAACATTTAAGTATTCCAAAACAACTGAAAAAGATAAGCTAAAAAATGGCTATCAGACATCGTCATATGCTTTTTGTTAAAATAGTCAAATAATATTTTTATAATATGATCCTCCCAAAAAAATAAAAATCCCCCCAATAATTTTTCAAAAGCTCATACATCATCTGCCTGAAACTTGCAACACTGACCTTTCACTTCAGATGAGAACTGGGCAGAGTGTCTTGCTTCAAAGAGCTTCAGTTCCTTGTTCAAGTCACAAATGGTCAAATCAATATCCCATGACAGAATCCCTGTTAGATGCACATTTATTAAAACAACAGCACATACATCTTAAATGTCTTAAGATCAAAAATATTCTCTATATCAATATTATAGAGAGATTTAAAATGTATAATTTATATAATTTCAATATATATATATATATATTTGCAAATGCAGATGATATCATTTTATATATATATATATATATATATATATATATATATATATATATATATATATATATATATATATATATATATATATATATAATGATATCATCTGCATTTGCAGATGTCCGTACATTGTAAAAAGAAGGTTGGAAATGTATGCTGAAATTTCAAAAAATTGGCCGCGGTGGCTGTTAGAAATGTAATATTATTATTATAATAATAATCTACCAAACTATTGAAGTAGGCCTATATGTCTTATTTGAACCTTTTTTAAAACCTGTAATTCACTGATAACCATCAAAAACGGGTGGTGATAAACAATTCAGATGATCACAAGTTTTCCACAAGGCACCGTGCCATTCACATCAAATGTGAAGTGTAGCGCAGGGAAGTCTGGGAATGTCTTTCACTGGAATAGGTTTTTTACTGCAAATGATACAATTACGTTCTTTTTCATTTCCAAAAAGCTGTAGCCTAAACTGAAACAGTATTTTACTGTAAAATTATTTTAATTTAAAGTTTGATAGTGTTGAGAAGGTTACTTTGTGTAAAGTTACACATTAGCCTACATGTTACCCTATTTAAAATGTGTTCAAAGTGTCATTCGATTACTTTATTAAAGTAATGTAACTGATTACATTTGATTACTTTTCAAAATTGCCAGCACTTAAACGCATTTTCACACTCGCTATTGTGACAAGGTTCAGCGGCAATGTGCATTGAGGCAGGCTAATTGGTAGACGTGATGTGATGCAAATTCAAACGAGAACCAATCAAATGCGCAAGAATAGCCAATATCTGTCGTGCACATCAAAAACAGGCAAAGCAACAAATTCACATTATTTAGCATATGTTAGCTTTATACAGAACATATTCAGAAATAATCGTTAATCGTTAACCTTTTCATGATTTTCATAAATGTAATTTAATTACTTTTTTCTCAGTAACTGATTACAGATATTTTTCAAGGCTTATTTTTAATTAGATTACGTAATCTATTTACATGTAGCCTAACTAGTTCACCAACACCGTCTATACAGTTCACTGTATATAGTAGGCCTAAGGAAAGTTATTGTTAACCAAACAACAGTTCGTTATTAACAGCTGTGCATGCGCTTCTGCGTTGATTACATGGCGCGTGGTCCATGTATGACTACTGGACTCTTCATGCTGACCCATACAGGAAACGTAAAAGTTGGTGACTCACCCCGTTTAATGTGTTCTTTTACCGAATCAAGCTGGTGATCTGTAGAAATCTCTCCGATCACAATGAGAATATAGTATCGCGTCTGGCAGAAAGGAGGACCGACACACCGCTGCTGTCCAAGGTGCTGAATAATCTCCCGCTTCTCTTGAGAACCTATCGCAGCATCTCCAAACGACATTTCTATGGTAACCGAATCTGGAGCTGAGGGAGTTCTTGCATTTCCATGACAACTGCAGCCACCAGCCCACTCAGTGGGGCGGGGTTAGAGGAGGAGCGGAGAGAGTGGCTCGGTAAACACGTCCTGCTATTGGGTATCGGCCGCCAGCAAACGCCGTCATTTCATCATGACAACTTTGCTATCTATAATGCATTCTGAGATACCTGGGGGAAAGAGCTGTTTACGCTCCATCTGCAAATGAGTTTTCATTATGCCAAGAAAACCGGATTTAATACAGAATAAATTATTGTTCAAACACTGATGTTTGCAAACTGACAGAGGCTCTGCTGAAAGACAAGCATAGGCAAGATTTACACAGCCATTGATTATAACCAACAATCAAGGAAGGTGTCAAGATTTGTTCATCGCATTTGTGTCAGGAGATAAACACATGCCACACTATACAGCCAGAGCATCATATACTTTGTCTGGAACAATTTATAATACCAACTTATAAGGCAACGGGATGACTGTTTTGCTCGTCAGTGTTTTTTGAATAATTAAAAATATCCTGGAAATATCCTTTATAGTCTTTAGTCCAACTTATGGGAAGATTAATGAGTTTTGTAATTCACATACACGATAGGCTATATGATCCAAAGATTATTTTCCATAAACCATAATGACTTATAATAACTGACGTGGAAATGAGTGTGTGCGATGTTTATCCATTGCAAATAAAATATAATCTTCTCACAGGGTTTAGTCAGGGTTTGTGTTAGTATGTCTTTTTATGGCTGATATCTGATGTATAACATTTCCACAGTGTCTCATGAGTCAGCATTCTTCAAGAGATTTACTGCAAAGTCCTTCCTTATTGCAGCAGGTAAACACGAGAAGGATTGTATACTGCCCTCTGCTGTTTATTTCAATGCACAAACATTTCATTGCTTACGTTAGGAGGACCCATTTTATGAGAAATACAAACAAACCTTTAAAAACATTTCAAATATACACAGACACGCAAACAATACTGTCATAAAAGAACATAAGACTATTAATATTATAATTTCCAGTAGCCTAAGCTTGAGAGTGAACCATCAAAAATGGAAATATGTGTGTCAAATGAGATCAGAAGTTTTTTTTTGTCCAAAATATAATTAGTATATGAAAAATACTATAGTATATTATAGCACAAATTACTGTAGCCTAGTAAATACTTTTTAGTGTTAGTGTTTTTGAACCATGTTATAGTCAATATACTATAGTAAATTATAGTATTTACTACATTTTATACTGGTAATTTACACTAACGCATACTATAACTAGGCTAGTCAATTGTTAAACTATAGTAAATACTGAGGTACACCACAATTTACTGAAGAATATTATATGGTTTAAAACCATTACAGTATTTAGAGTAATTTTACTATAATATATTATTATATAGGTTTTTTTCATGTGGGACAAATAATCTAAAACACAGATATGTAGGCTTATATTTTCAAACGCACACACACGCGCGCGCGCGCACACACACGTAGTGTTTTCCCTGTTTTATGGGGACTTTCCATAAGCGTAATGGATTTTATACTGTAAAAAAAAAACATATTTTCTATCCCCCTACACTGCCCCTGCCCCTAAACCTACCCATCACAGGAAACATTCTGCATTATTACTTTCTCAAAAAAACTCTTTCTGTGTGATTTATAAGATGTTTTAATCATACCAAAAAATGTCCCCACAAGGACAAGGATTTCGAATATTGCCATCTTTGCGGGGACATTTTCTCCCCATAACGTAGGGATAACCAGCTCTCTCTCTCTCTCTCTCTCTCTCTCTCTCTCTCTCTCTCTCTCTCTCTCTCTCTCTCTCTCTCTCTCTCTCTCACACACACACACACACACACACACACACACACACACACACACACACACACACACACACACACACACACACACACAAAGTCAATTCTCATTTGGTAACATATTTCTATTGGATCATTCAAACTTACTGAAACATTTCTTGACTTATTTTTAGATTGGTTTTTCTTCTTATCACACTACTGGTAGGTTTTATGCACACACAATATTATCTATAGGCTATAAGTAACACATTTCTATTTTATTTTTTATAATGCCAGCATGCCACCAATGACCTACACTTCTATACATCCCACCTGGCCACTTCTGATCAGACCAGATTTAAAGGCTTAGTCATCTTTGCTCCATTTCACATCTCTTCACACACTTACCAGTTTGCTTTGAGGTCACTGACCCATATCCTACTGTCATCTTTTGTAGGATATGGGTGCACATGTGACCTGTGTGCAGTAATGTTGTTTAGTAGTGACATCAAAAAACACTTTTTTTGTCCTTTCTTAACATTCACTACTTTACATGTAAAAAAGCTTAATCCTTTAAATGTAGGCTAATAGTAATTCTGTGTTGATAAAGTCCAATTAAAATCTAAGACAGAAATGTAAAAATTAAATAACACTCGTTTTGCTCTGTATTCCTGTGTGTTTGGAAATATTAATTACCATGCGCGCGCGCATATCAAAAGATGCCAAGGCACCGTCAAGTGACACCCATGTATCCCACACACACCCCATCATCTTCATAGAGATAATCGACTCGCACAACCTTTCCTTTTCTTCCTGCTTTCTTCCAGAAACCGACAAGCCTGCTGTTTAGCACAGGATCAGTTTCTCAGGTAATGGACTCATTTTTGTAAGCTGTCGCCATCGCTGTGACTTGCATTTTATGTTTCCAGCGCGATGCTTTCTGACTGGTGGACGAAGTGATTTAGTAAGCTGTTATAAACGCGTTGATAGTCCAATATAATAATGGTTCCCTGACAGATTGAGCACATCATATCGATAGGATAACGCGTCGTTCGTTGTGTGTATTATTACTTCGCGTTCGTGTCGACGGTTTTAGCTGTCATATGTGCTTGATACGAAAAGTGGGTTTTGGGAGATACGTAGCTAAAAAGCTAAAAAACACGAAAATGTCACAAACCCTGTAGTAAGCAGCCATCATTCATTGGTATCGACATTATGTCATCTCGTGTGTTTGCAGGGCTAAACCAATGAAATGCATGATGCGATGCAACAACACATGATGATCAACATAGAACTGAAGCATCTTTATGGGTCATTCTATGACCTGGTCGCGATTTAAACACTTTCAGACAAACACTTTGCTTTTCATGCCATCATCACAAACTAAAACAATACCCTACATGTTATGCTGGAATGACAGTTTTATACTAGCCTTGAACAATTTAGTGAAACTGCAAAATAGGCTACTTCTTAGTTTTTTATTAAATTGATATTTCTACAGATTTTTCAATTATCACTTGTTTAGCTAGCCTACAAAAGCATGGGTTGAACATGAAAAAAATAGAAGGATAATCACCAACATTTGAAACATTTTTTATAATCATATATATAGGCCTACCTAATTAGCCACTTGTATGAAAATAGGCTTATGTATTTTAGCCTCTAGTCTATATTATATAAAAAAAAGAAAAAAAATAAGAAGCATATTGGATAATAAAGCAAGAAGAAATTGAGGGGAAAAGGCCAAAAAGGTCAAAGATCAAACAATATTGATACAATTTATCAACTTGTGAAATGAATCCAAATAAAGATACTAACTTTTTATTGTTAAAATGTTTTCATAGCCACTAGTTAAGGTCATATGTTGATATTTGTTGTTTGTCTTATTTTTTTTTATTTTTTTATCAATGCAAAGAACAGGCTACATAAATAAAAAGTTGTTTGTCTTATTGAGACTCTGCTTTTAGTGGGCGTGTTTTATGTATTTTGCTATGGATCAATGGCGGTCGTGGAGCAAGTTGCAACAAGACCCTTAAGTTAAGAAACGCCTACTAATAATACCCTTACAGTTATAAGCAAAAAAGATCTTATTTAAGGATTTTGCAGCTGGACATTGGTAAATAATGCGGCCTTTAAACATCTGCGCAGTCCCAAGTCTTACCCGTAGTCAGACTACAAATCCCCGCCCCAAGCTTCTCGCTCAGCCAATCAAAAAAGGTGTTCTAGCCATTCGGCTGAGACAAGAACTTTTACAACCAATCAACAGCGAGCATCCCTGCAGGGTTTTTGCCGCGAAGTAAAAGCTTGCACTAAGGTTAGGCTGTGAAAGTATACAGAAGTCCTGTATGCCCTGTAAAATGTTACGCTTCGCTGATATGGATTAACACCTACCAGGGATCCAGCAAGTAAGATCACAATTATCTTCCGCTGTGTTTTACAGGAAGGGCTGATTTGTTTTCAGGCTCTAGTTGCAATGCCTGCTAGTACATGCATCTCCGCGATAAACCTGTGAAATGGCTTTCATGGGAAAATGCGTTGTGTAGTGGACATGCGCTGCGAGTTTTAACATATCTATTTTAGTCTTGGAATTGTTTGCATCGACTTTACTTGTGGGATTTTACTCTCGACATTGAGTGCCGCAGATGGCAGGAAATCTTGCGAGATCTTACATTTTATAAATTAAATTGTGCTTTTATGTAAAATGGTAAGCATCTAGGAAACACGAAAGTACTTTACATTAACACATAATCCCCCTTAAATTCGCAGACTTTTTTGTTAATCATGTTATACACAGAAATTAACAATAATTTGGAAATGTTATCAATGATGCACACTCTCATGATGCACAGAACTTAAAGGAAAAGCTGTTTTATTCTACGTGGAGCGACCCGCCCCCAAATGGGCGCCGCCATGTTTACATCACATGGCCAGGCACAATAATTTTTTTTTTTTTTTTTAAAGAGATTTTAAATTAAATGGATTCATGAGCAAAACAAAGTAACTCAGGAAAGTACTGATGAGCATATTTTAGTTTTTCTCCTGTTTCTTTTAAAAGTATTAGAAATTAAAAAATAAGTTCACAAATTCATTAAGAAAATTAAGAAAAGAAATTATTTTTTGTCTAATCCTTAATCACTATGGTACACGTATAATAACGTTTTATATGCAGACTATTTTAGTCTGGTTTGGGTCGCATTGCTGCAGAAGAGCACAGTACCTACATGAATTGTTATTAAAGACATAAACAGAGAGAAGTAGCTCCGACTACAATGTTCTTCCGCAAGACACATACATTTTTGTTAACTGCTAGAACGCCAAAAGTTATCTCTGTCTCTCTCTCTCTGTGTGTGTATATATATATATCTCATCTCTATGTTCTAACCCTCCTCTTTAATCTCTGTGTATGTAGACATCTGCTAACCCTGTCCCATCCTTATGGATCCTGGTGAGAGTGATCTTGATTCAAGTTTTCCTCAGACAGAAAACCCCTGCCTAATAGTTGAGGATTCCCAGCCTGACAGTGTGGCCTTGGAGGACGACCCGGACACCAGCTACCGTGCCCTTCTCTCCCGTCGCCTCTCTAACCTGCAGCCCACTTCACAAAGCCCAGTGCTGGTGAGGCATCACAGGCCATAGTGTGATATACTTTTCATTTATTTTTAATAAAAACTCTGAAAGCTGATAGTGAGTCACCCTGTCTTTGCAGGAGCTGATTTCTTCCCCTACGAAAAGTCATTGTTTACAAACTGACAGTCAGATTGATAAGAGTGACAATACCACCCACTCAGGTAAGTTTATTACTTCATGGACTAAAACATTAATTTATTATTTGTTTTGTAATACTTACTGACAAAGGTTTTTTTATTTGTTTCAGACAATTTGCAGTCTAACCGGGGTTTAACAGCTACAGAGCATAGTCAAGTTTTTGAAGTTTGCTCTCTTCCTGTTTCAAATAGGTGCTAAAAATATGAAGCTGATGTCAAACTGCATTTACACCTTTTACATTTTCCAAGCAGCGAGAAATATTTAATTTAACAAAAAAAAAAAGAAAGTAATGTTTTTTTTGTAATTGTTCATGCAGAAGTGTTACAGAGCACATGGAGCCTGAAGCGAACTCCACCACAAACTGTACAGAGACACATGGTCAGATGTCAAACAATATATGCATGTCAGACAGTGCTATTTTAGCATTATTTGTAGTTATAGTTTTTATAAGTATTAATAGCCATGTGTAGTATTTATAAATTGTCTCTTTATTTATAAATTTTCACTTTAATTGTAGTTCAAGTTGTAGTAATTTTGTTATGTGTTTTGCTAGTTAAATTTATATATATATATATATATATATATATATATATATATATATATATATATATATATATATATATATATTAGTTAAGGGATGCAACAATACAGTTAGATGTACAGTAGCATTTAAGTGTGAAATTGAATGAATAAATGTAGGCTAAAATTAAAACGACATAGTCTTCAATGTATAATATACATTGATTAAAAGCTACTGTATTATTACGTCATTCAAGAGCAGTGAGTGTTTTTTCTTTGTCTATTTTAATACCTATAATTTTAGAGGTGAAATGTCCCTTTCAGGACAAGCATTCACAATCACTAGTCTACGCTGCTAAGACCTGCTCGCATCTCATACAGACACACGATTTTACTTTCACTTTAGACATAACCGACTGTGTTTATATATGTTGTGTTTGACAGTATTAGCGCTGTAAGACTACTTAGTCCAGTAATCACGTGTCTGACAGGCGCTCACGCGCTCAGCGCATGTAAAACGCGAATGAAATGTTTAACCGACAAGGCTTGAAAAGTGGCTAAGCACCCCCTAACTTTAGTGCATATGATTGGATATTTGCTCAAATCAGCATGTAGACTCACAGGCACACTCAAACAGAGCCGAAGTAAACTGAAATAAATATTTAAAGCAAGGAGAAATAGAAATACTTAATTAAATGCAAAAAAAATTTTTTTTTTGTTAAAAATAAAATGCAATTCCTAAGCGCGTATTGAACCGTGAATGCCGTAACGAACGGTTCAATGTTATATTGAGTATTGTGGCATCCCTTATATATATAACACTTCAACTTGTGTCTACACATTGTGTCTAATTTTCATTTTTTTAAAGTAATTAAAAAAAATCTAATATCTCTTATTTCAATTATTTTAATAATTAGTTTACTAAAAAAAATGCTTGGCAGAATAAATGAATGATTGTGTTGATCTGATCACAGAGATGTCTCAGTTTGGTCTTTTGGAGCTGTCGGAGAGCCAGGGTGTCTTTGAGGAAGATGAGCAGGATGGAGCTCCTGCAAGTCAAAAAGACAGTCAGAAGCCAGCCAGCCAATGTATGTTTAAATTTTGCTGCAACCACTTGATCTGCTGCCCATTAGTCAAGTTTTTAATGGGTTTCTTTTAATTTTCTTTGTCAGGTGGATTGAAGAGTTCAGAAAAGACATCATCCAATCAGGATGCAAATTCTGCAGGGCAAGAGTTTTTTCTTTTTCAAAAACAATACTGCTGCACAAGTAATCGTAAGAAAGATACAGAAAAACATAAGAGATTATGATTAAAGTTTCCATATTTAATAATTGTGAAAAGTATCAACATTTTGTGCAATAATGCATTGCTGAATCAGGGGCTTTAAATTAGTCTGGGAAAGTTGTAAACAATTTGAGAAATGTTAAGGGATTTTTTTGTTTTCATAATTGTGCTGTCCTAACTAATGATAACTTGCCCAGTTTTTTCACTTTGACATTTCCAATTTTCCTGATGATTTTGTAGGTCAGAGGTCAGTTCAAGTTGTCCTTCGAAGCCTCAGGATGGGGAAAACAGAAAGCTCAGTATTCAGGCTATATTGCACTCTCAATTACCTGACAGCCAAGAAGATGAAGAAGATGTGCTTGTTTCCTCTCAGGATGACATGTTTGAAAAGGAGAGAAATGGTGTGTAGACTCTAAATTATTCCACTTTCATTATGTGTTCTTGCTTAATTATGTTTTTTGTTTTGCATATATATATATATATATATATATATATATATATATATATATATATATATATATATATATATATATAGTTTTTATTGAATCATGTTCACTATAACAGGCACCAAGGCAGACAGCAGCACTTCAGAGCTTGAGAAAGAACACTTGCCAACATCCACACCCGCACAAAGTCTTCGCTTGCTTCATTTGTCTGGACAGGGCACACTTGTACAGGAGAGTCTTTCGCAGTAAGTGGCTATTCTTAGCATGATTTATTGATATATATATATATATATATATATATATATATATTAGGGTTGTCAATCGTTTAAAATATTTAATCGCGATTAATCACATGGATGTCATGAGTTAACTCGTGATTAATCACGATTTAATCGCACATTTTACCAATTGTAAATGTATCTTAAATTAAGTTTAAATTAAGTTTTTATTCCTCTAATCAACATGGGTATGGACAAATATACATGCTTTATGCAAATGTACATTTATTATTAGTGAAACCAAAGTTATTCAATAATAATTAATACAGCATGAAGACTAGACGTATCAAAGGTCACAGATGTTTATCTAAGAAATTGTTCGTGTCTCTTAAGCCTAAACTTAAAAATCAAGAGTAAGTAGTGATTTCTCTCATTTTAAGAATATAAAGGGAGTTTTTACACTGGCAGTTTAATTCAGAGCAGGGCACAGTTCGTATGAAAAATTGGTAATGTGTACCAGTGAGCGCACCAGAACCACACCCTACCTGGAAGAGGAGAGGTATGGGAGGTATCTACCCTTTAAGAGATCCGCATTCCATATTCAACTGTCGGTATTTCGCGTATGTGCGCCGAACTGGGCCGCGCGATTCACGTGAACAGTGTGAAGAACACAGACTCGGGAGCGCGCTTGTTCAGGACAGTAACCTGTGCATTCGTTTTAGCCGATTGTAATGTATTTAGTTCAATAAAGCACATGTACTGTAAGCGGTGATGGTGTTAATGATTGACCTCAGACCTGAGCGAGAGTGAGCTGCAGTGCATCGCGCTCAGACTGCAAAGAATGTGCTCACGTAGGAAATGCTGCACTTTTGGTTTAGAATATTAATGTTAATGTCAACCCTTTTCTTCCCTTTTAATGTTTGCTGCTGCATCCTTTGCGTCTGACTGCTCTCACTTTTTCCAACTACAAACAGAAAATGCGCACTGCGTTAACGCGCGTTAATAAATTCAGTGCCGTTAAAATGAATTTGCGTTAATACGTTATTAAACGTTAACTTTGACAGCCCTAATATTTATATATTATCTATAATATATCTTATATCTGACATAGCATATATGCAACATAATCTCACTTTTATCTATGTATAGTGAAAAAAAGTTAATTATGGTATTCAGTAATTGCCAATTTTCCTTCATATCTTAGGCAATCTGTTGACTTTGTTGCTGCCACTCAGGACAATTTAAGCCAAACACCTTATATTGTCCCAAATTCACCCACAGAAAAAGAGCTGAGTAAGTGTTTCATATATAGGCTTTTGTGATGTAAATGATGTAAATGAGCCAGTATTGCTGACATGGCGATAAACTGAAATACCATTCTTGTGCTGTAAATGTTTTTTTTAAACGTATCCCTAAATTATTCCATTTAGATTATAATGAAGCTGCTGAATCCCCAATGGACACATCAGCCCCCCCTGAGGACCAGCAACAAGGGAGAGAGGAGGAGCCGATGGACATGGACCCCTGCCCCAAACCACAACCCACAGCCTCCACTCCAGTATCCCAAAATACCCCTGGATTTGTTCTGGAGAAAAGCCTCTCTGTTCCCAGCCAACCTGAATTCTCACATGTAGGCATCAATTTTTTTTAGAGTTAAGATGCAGTCGCACTGGCTAATTTTGTGGCGAAATCCACACCATTTCAGCATGAGGGAGAAAGTTTCCCCCACACAGCTTTCACAATGGGTTCAAGCTGGTGGATTTGCCAGGTTGACCAACAGAAAGTTGTTTGCTTTTAAAGTTTCTTCTGTGTAAGCTGCATTTTAAACATCTTTGCTTTTGACAATGGACCTATTTTGCTGAAATTTCGCTAATTTGACCTCACCTTTACTTTTGTGTTTAGCACGTGAAGTTTCAATGAAATATCTCTTGCACATTCTTTTGTTTACAATGTACTTTTCATGTTCTCTCAATGTAGGATGTGTTTATTTCCACTCCAAGTCTTGAGTCTGGAAACAATAGTCAAGGGACTGAGAGCTCAAAGAGGAAATCATCTCACCAAAACAGTCCATCAGTAACCGAGTCAGCGCCTCCCAAGCAGTGCAGCCCAGCAGAGCAGCTAAAAAAGTCTTCAAGCAGCTTCGCACAATCCTCTGAGGGTACTGGGTGCTTTCAGTTGAAACTCGACAGTGAAAACAGCAGTTTTACTCAGAAGACACAGTTGTTCATTGTGGAGGAGGATAGTCAAGCCACACAGATCGAAGGAGAGGAAGAAACTGTTGATGCTGACAAAAGTATCTCAAGTCCTAAACATCATTCCCAAACCTCAAGAAAGAATGGTATGGACTCTGATCCCAGTAAAACATCAAATTCTCAAAGTCTTTCCAAGGTGCCTGACTCAAAAAGTACAAGTGCTTTACCCGAAAAAGCAGAGGACTGTAACCCCTCTCAAAAGCTCTCACAAGCTTTTAATGTAGGAAACCAGAATATAAGTGCTACTCCAGTTGCGACTCCGTCCCAGCTTTCTGTCGGTGCAGACTGTGTTTCAGACACCCCTAATTTACCACAGTCAACTAAAACCACAGTTGCTGGCTGTTCTCAAGTCCCAGCATCAGCTGACAGACCTGTAACCCCTGTTCCTGTCCCCAAACACTCTCCGTCTCAGTCAGTCTTGACTGTGTCATCCCAAAAGAACACAGAGAATGAAAAAGAACGGGCTAGTCAAAGCCAGAGACTCAGTCAACCTATGACACACAGCCACAGTGTTAGAAATGCTGAAGAGGAGGAGCGGATGGATGAAGGTGAGATCCAGAGTATTGTGAAGGGTGATGAAACTGCAATCAACCTGGCTTCGTCTCAGAAACAAGTACTTTCTCCAGAACCCATGGAGGAGGAGAATGGGGAGAAGGAGGAGACTTCCCAGTGTGTACCCAGCAAAGATCAGCACTCTTCCGGCAAAGAGGAGCACTTCAGCGTCATGGTGCTAGAAGAGAGCCTGAGGATCTCTCAGGAGAAAGTAAAGGATGGGAGGTCACAGCCGTTCATAAGCTCCTCGCAACCTGTGAGGGGCTCCGTGCCGGACAAACGTGAGGCCACAGCAAAGATCTCAGGGTCTCAGCCAGTGGGATCATCTGAGGTTTCACCTTTACAGCTTGAGAAAACTAAGTCCCAGAGCACACAGCCCAATGATTCAGGACAGCACAAAGTGAACTCTGACAATGCCTCCAACAAAAGTCTGAGCGACAGTTCTGGAGGTGGGATTAAGCTGCAAACAAATGATCTATTCTCCCTGCTGATTATGTAACCTGTCTTCAGTAAATCCAACTAGCTGTTTTCTTTTCCTCTCTTTCCTGTCCAGAGCTTCCGTTTCACTTTACATTGCCCAAAGAGGGTGAGCTGATCCGCCCAGCAGTGAGTGCAACTCCTCCACAGATTAGTCAGCTGAAAAAGACACCGAGGCACAGCACTCCTATTGGTGAGTGTACCTTTCTTTTTGTTACATAACCTTTGGATAGATGTGTTTAAATATCAGTATTCTGAGCTGATGCTGCACACCCCTCCCTCTTAACCTCCGTGTTCTTGTTGTGTGTTTTCATTTCCTTCATGCCCTTTTGATGTCTTGCAGAGATGACCTCGTTCTCAGAGCCGTCAGAGGCCGATGTTACCAGGGAGACGACAATGGCAGCAAGCGAGATTTCGGTAGAGGAGAGCAGAGAGGGTGAAGAACCAGCTGCTGCGGACCAAGATGGGAAACTGAGTCTCAGGATGAAACTGGTGACCCCAGTGGAGGAGGGCAGCTCGGGCTCAGAACATTTCAGCCTGCAGAGTAAAAGCCAATTTTTGTTGTTGTTTTTTCAGGCACATTGACATTTTCACTCATCATCTTGCTAGGGGTTTGCTTTATATATATATATATATATATATATATATATATATATATATATATATATATATATATATATATATATATATATATATATATGGATATATAATTTATATATGGATATGTATATGTGTGTGTATGTCTGCGATAATATATTGTGTTTTTTGTTTTAATAATGTGCGATCTGACATTATCAAGTCCTTCACTTTACAAAAACACACCTAGAGAGTGCACACATACACTGTGATGTAGTCTAGTAGGTAAGACTAGTGCGCTTGTGCATTTAGAGGACGCTTCCACTGTATGATTTTAGTCTTATTAAAATGCATTTCGAAATGGTAAGGGGCAAAAAAATAATAATAATAAGGTGCAAAATTTTTTTCTCCAGCATGGTTACAAATGTGATGATTTTATACAACAGTATAAAAAAAAGAGGTTAATATTAAGTGACACATTTTAGACACTAAATTACAAGTGACAAATTACAAGTTTCAAACCAAGCCACAGGACTGTTTTGCATCTCTGAGCAACACATGGTGGTGTTTCTTTACTTAATGAATAAGAGTAAAATGTTTAGTTCTGGAATGAGTTTTCGCTGTTTGAATGAATTGGTTGAAACTCAATGACTCACACATTAACAGTGACTTGCTGTCAACTACTGGCAGTTTTACTTTCACATTTAAAGTATCTTTTTCATTTAAAAAAATGTTTCAAAAATTCATTGTTTTATGTTTAAAATGTCAAAATATTATGTATGCATTTCTAAGAGCATAAAACGTATAATTTTCTGTGTACATTTATTTTCTTTTATCTTTAAGAAAAATATATATTTTATATATTTTAAAATAAATTAATCTTTATTTTAATATTACTTTTTTATTTTATGTACAATATATTACAATATAAGAAAATATTGTATTTAATGTTTTCTTTAATTATGTTTTTGTTTTTATTAATATAGTCATATACTGTTCAGATGTTATGAATTAATTGTATTCGTACTGTTTTTAACAGCATATTCCATTAAGCTTGATTTTAATGCTTTTCCAGAACCACCATTAACAGATGAGGAAGGATCTGTCTCCAAGGCTACCACTGTTGCCATGGCTGTAACCAGGTAACCTGCAGTGGTTGCTATGCAGAAGCTTATCAGTGGGATGAATTCATTTTTCAGCTGTCACTCATAGCTGCTGACTCACTGCCTTACTCTTCTGAACACATTTTGCAGTACATATCCTTAATAATGCCTCGACACTGGGCTTAATTTCTTTTAAATACTGGACAAAACAGCAGATCGTAGTGTTCATTGTTGGGACATGATGTGGCATATTATATCCCTGTTTTTTTCTGTCCTTTAGTCCTTCCGTGTTTAGTCGTGTTCGGGAGGCCCACAGGCAGGTCCAGGACGATGCAGAGTCCAATGATCCTTCCCTCAGGTACCACACTATCCTGAAATGCGTGTCACTTTTAAATCACCTCTGGCTGTTCATTAAAGATAAAAGTATATTTGTTTACGCAGGACAAAGTAATGTCATACTGATTTGCCAGTCAATATGCTCTCACAATTATATGCTCTTACAATGAGCATCTGTGACTGAAAATTGTGGGCGAATGCAAAAATTATTTTGATGGACTGTGCAAGTGACATCTGACCACTGATTATAGCATTTATAATACCGTCAGGAAATTGTTGTTGTTATTAATCCCTAATGCATGTTGTTTGTAGTATAGAAAGCCCCGTTAATTATAATGTTGTGCTACTCAATTTGAATTTACATATTGTAAAAAAAGATACTTTAAAATTGGTCTGTGAGGAGTCACAGGAATGAAATGAGAACCATGCCTTTTCTGTTGTCAAAAAATAAAAGGGTGAAGCGCAGCACTGTGTTCAGCTCATGAGCTTGTGCTTGGCTGCTCGCTTTGCAGATTCTACATGAGTGTATGAAGTGTACAAACAGTGTAAGCATAAAGACCTTTCTCGAGTCACAAGACTGCATGTGAATAGGCTTGAATATGGCACAACTGACCTTGAATTCTTTTTCGTTGAGGTTATAAATAGAATTCCCTTGATGTTGGATATCTTTAGAAACTTAAAGTAGTTTGGTGTCACTCCTGCCTTGTCAGGACTGTATAGAGCCATACAACAGAGCATGACCCATTTCTGCAGCTCAAGGTTGGGATGATTTTTGCTTTTTGTCCTTTGTCTTTGGCCTGCATTTCTTAATGTGTTCATCTGGTGATCTCTTAGATTCTTGTTAAAGGTGCACTGTGTACATTTTAGCGGCATTTAGTGGTGAGGTTGCAAATTGCAACCGCTCATCCCTCCCTTTACGAAGAAACTACAATGGCCAACACTTGACAAAGATGTCGTCATCTGAGACAGCAGAGAGTAGCTAGCTCTTTGTAGAAACAGGATTGCGCAAAATGGTAACTTCACTGTAAGGGGACCCGTGGTGTTTGTAGATAGAAATGGCTCATTCTAAGGTAATAAAAACATAATGGTTCTTTATGTAAGGTCTTTATACACCACTGAAAACATAGTTATGTGTATTATATAAGAATTCTTTCAAAAAAGCCATAAATATTACGGCTTCCTGGTGAGAACATGTGAGGAATTGTTTTGAAAGCATGTGGGAATTGTTTTGAAAGCATGTGGGAAAACGGGAACCGGAATGATGATTCGCCCACAGGGCTTGCAAAATGTATTGCTCAAACAAACAATGATTTAGCTCTCATCCACCCTGTTTTTTTTTAATTACGTGGCCCACTCGATCGCTGGATATAACCGCAAACCATGCATCTCTCTCTCTCTCTCTCTCTCTCTCTCTCTCTCTCTCTCTCTCTCTCGCACACACACAAGCCTCACTGCAGAGTCAGACAAATCGGCACGATAAACTTCTGCGATTGTATTTTTCCTTCAAATTCAAATGCTATATCACTATTTAAGTTAGTCTGTCTTAAGCTTATGCGTTATGTTTATTGCGTGGAAGTTTGTTACGGTTTGGCTCCACAAATCGGTGGGCAGGGCTACAGAATCAGGCGTGTTTCATCACCACACTCTGACGTCACAGCTTGGTCACATACATGATCAATCAAATAAAACAGAAATCATGATAAGGCCTTTAAATGGCAAAGGCTGTGTTTTAATTAATGTACTGCGTGTTTCAGAGTAAAGTGCTGTACTGTGTTGTTGTTAGGGATGGGTACCGAAAACCGGTATTAAACGGGCCCCGGGGTGAATTTTGAAAGACCGCTGTATCGATAATTCTGCTGTCGGTACTTTGAGTGAGTGAGTGAGAGTGAGTGAGTGAGAGTGAGAGTGAGAGTGAGAGTGAGAGTGAGAGAGAGAGTGAGAGAGAGAGTGAGAGAGAGAGTGAGAGTGAGAGTGAGAGAGAGAGAGAGAGAGAGAGAGAGAGAGCGAGCAAAAAACGACAGAGGACAGAAACGTTAATACGCATTATTTGGGGTATTTATGATAAACTATGCAGTGTTATTTTTCTAGAATTCTTCCTGAAATGAAAGCACTGTGTAGGCCTATATAATGTGTATTTTTGTTAATTGTGTGTGTGTGTGTATATGTATATATATATATATATATATATATATATATATATATATATATATATATATATATATATATATATAAAATCTCAAAAACTACCAATAAGAATACTGTTAAAGTACCGGACCGATAAGCAGTATCGTTAAGAGTAGTAATACCGTTAAAATCCCTAGTTGTTGTTGTTTTTTTTACATGTAATGAGCTCATGATCCAGCGTTTTCGTTGTCTCAGGATGGCTTGGTTTGCAGCAAATGCTGCTATTTTAAGCTGATCTTAGCTTATCTGAAAGTTTGGGTTGTAAGAGGTACAATGACCCACCTTCTAAAACTTATAAAGCTGGTTTAATGTATGGAAATGAAAAAATTAACGCAGCCATATATTAGTGTTGTTATTTTACAGTGAAATATTACTGCACAATTACCATCACACACCTGTAACTAATAGATAGGTGTGTAGGACGAAGGATACCCAGATCCAAAAATCTCAATAAACTAACAAAAGGAAATTTGCTGGAAATTTCCTTTTGTTAGTTTATTGAGACAGTGAAATATTACAAAAGCAATTTCTTATTTTGTTTAATATTTTTATTATTTAATATGTTTCTTTAATAATAATACTAATCCTAATAATAATCAGTTTTGGTCAAATTTTACAGCCCTACAAACAAGCACAGCAACAGTTTTTTTTTATCAGGAAAAATTGCAATAGTTTTTTTGTCCCCTAATTGGGCAGCCATATGCAAGTGACTTCATTTAATATATTGTTCTTGTCTACCACTAAGTGAAATATTAAAATGATTAAATCGTGCACTGTACTAAAATTTAGACTGCTTAAACTTCAGCCTTTACTTACTTTTATTTCCACTTCTCCAACAGGCAACCAAGCCAACTGTTCTGTTCCACCAACACTATTGACTCAGGATTGTCTCCTAACTGCCCCAAAGAGACTGCAGGCAGCAGAAACTCCGGCCGAGTCACTGAAGCTGTATCTCTGCATCCTGGTGGTACGGAAGCAAACTCTGAACCTCTGGTCAGTGGTCTGTCCTCCCCTGCCAGAGAACCAGAGGTCCTCAGCACTTCTGACAGACCTCGAACACCTGTCCGACAGAGAGCCGTGTCACAACAAACTAGTGTGGATATCAGACCGACTACAAGCCCATCCAGCAAAGTAAGAAAGTAGTTGGTTATTTTAGGATAAATTGAATGATAAAATGCTTTAACATGTGGCATATGTTACATCTTTCTCCTTTGTTCTTTTGGTTTGTCAGAGAGCTGTCTCTCAGCAGACTAGTTTTGATCTGTCTGGACCACATAACCTGTCTGGAAGGGTAAAAGTCTTAACTAAATAGTTATAATCACTCATGTCTTTTTGTAAACATGTTAGGTATCGCAAAGCAAGAAAAAAAAGTCCTCCATATTGCCATAACTTAAAAGAAATTCAGTATTATTAATTATTAAATTATTAAATAAGGATGTAGCTTTTTAAATGTATCTTCAAATTTGATTCACTCTTATAGGGCGAACCAAGCACACCCACCAGAACCCAGTCAGGTCCATCATTGCGTAGACATGTTCGCACCATCCAGGAAGTTCGAACAACGGTCACTCGCATCATTACAGATGTCTACTATGAAGATGGCAGAGAAGTTGACCGCAAGGTTACCCAGGTAAGATGCACTGGTTAAAGCTGAACTGATCTAGTGAAAATGGTTTTGGTTCAGGCATGAATATTTTTTTTCCATGAGCAAAAGTTTATAATAATAGAGAGGATAGTATTACTGAGTAGTATTTGGCTGGTCATGTGATCTCAACATGGCAGCACCCATTAAGTGACATGGGACCAGATTCACGTAAATCTTTGTAATCCCCAGCTTGATGGGGGCTCATCGCTTGTATCTGTGTGTGTGCTACTAGAGTAAAGGCATTTTGTGTATGTGCGAAATGTTGCCAAAAATGTTGAATTCATTAAAAAGTCACATGACCGATTTGTGATTTGTTGTTATCAATTCAAAGTACTTGTGTACATCCATAGCAACAGTAATATATATGTAGTTAGTGTTATCTTTATATTTGAAACAACCGAATAATTTAATGAAACATTTTTAGCTTTGGAGATATCAAGACAAGTTGTATGTTACACAAATTTTAAGAGGTTATACAATCATTATTAAGAACATTCTTATTATTTTCAGGAATTCAAAATCTTCTTATGTTTTGTCTTTAGAACATTCTTTAAAAAAAAGATTACCTGTATGATTCTGGAAAATATGAGAATCACAATTTCTTGCTTCAAACGGAGATCACAATTTACCCACAATTCTAAACAGATGATAACAAAATAACTAGTTTACTAGAGGTTCTGTTAAATTGCAGCAGTCTATTTAAAATGTTTACATCTGAATTTTTTTTGTGTGTGTGAAAAAAAAAATAGTTTGAGTGAATGATTCAATGACTCCCTCATAAATACTTCACTTGTTTTATTACTGGATGAATCTGCATTTTTGAACAAATTACTATTGGCTGTGTCCAAAATTGTATACTCTTGTGGAGGTATTTATTTTGAATAAGTAATTACTTCACTACTGATAAAAATTTACATTCTGTATAGTATGAGGATGTGTAGCATGAATCAAGTTACTTTCATAAAGAAATTTTGCTCTAAATTGTTATTTATATTCTTAATAATGTTTCATGATTCAGCCCCAGCTGCAAGTAAAATAAACCTGCTCTTAGGAAGCTACTGAGTCTTAGCTGAAGATATAATATTGAACATATTTGAGAACTAATTAATGGATTAATCACATTTTTAATGATAAAAATATTATTGTATGCACCTTCAGTGTGTGTAAAGGTTCTCAGTCCTATGAATGACTTGCATATCAAAGTAAAATAAAAACATTGATAAGGGGCTGAAGGACAGATTAAGCTGTTAAACAAACCTCTACTATATGTTTTCTCTAAGGAATCAGAGGAACCCGTGTTGGACCGCTGCGTCATAGATAATGACATCTCCCCATCCCGAACAGGAAGCTCGATGACATCAGGAGACCTGGCTGATGTCAGTTCACTCTCCTCAAAGGCTCCATCACACCACAGCTCCAGTGGGACAAGCAGCGGGGGCCTGGGTCCCATCAGAATGCCAGATTTCCTCATGCCCGCCAGCCGAGGGGCGAAATCTGGCCGGTAAGAAGTTGTTCTGTTTTCGTGTCTGTTACTAACAATCTGCAGTTCACACACCAGTCTCACAAATGGTCACACTTGTAGGGCAGTGGTTGTGTAGAATGTCTTGCATGCATGTGTTTGTTAGAATGTTTCTTCAAGCATGTTCTCAACTTCTTGTATATAGACCGACACGATATGATTGTAGTATCCTCTCATGGCTGCTGCTCCCATACACATTTGGTTGAGGGCGTTTCAGCTGAGCGCTTCCTCTCCTTGTGTGTGTTTGAACCCCAGGTGGGGCGGGTGGCAGCAGCCAAGGACACACACTGTGGTGGTGGGGTCAGAGGTGACGGATGCACGGGGGTTTCGGGTCACCACCCAGCTGAGCCCCCGTGGCCGTGCCCGGCGAGGAAGGCCTCCTTCCCGCAGCCCGCTGTCCAGGTGAGGTGCTGCTGGGTAGGCTAGCAGGGTCCGAGACACTCTTTATACTCACAGTTAGCAACTAATTTATAGCCACTTCATAAAACCACTGTTTTTAATCATCTTGCATGAATCTTGCCCATCTCTCCAATGTCTCAGACAGTAGTTTTAAAGGGGTGATGAATTGAGAAATCAACTTTCCCTTGAGCTTTTGTTATATAAAAGGTCATGGTAATATAAGAATATCCTGTAAATTTCAGAGCTGAAAACATAATTTTTAGTCAAAGAAAAGCTTTTAAAGACACCAGGCCCAGAAAATTATTGTGTGCGCAACTTGACGTCATCGAGTGTCGAAACACCGCCTCTAAAGAATAATAAGCACGTCTAATTCATTAGCCCTGCCCACCGACTCATTGGATCATGCTAGCCAGCAGCAATAAACATGCCGAAGAAGATAGCAAAATATTGCATTTTTCCTGGTTGTAAAAGAACACAGTCACTGTATAAGCTTCCTTCGGATCATAGTATTAGGAAAGTGTGATACTTCATTTATTTTTAATGAAGTTCCAACTCATTTGGGGAAGACATTGTACGTGTGCGCTTCATTACACCGCGGAATCGTTTGTAAACAAGTCTCAGATCGATGCTGGATTTGCAGATATATTGAGATTAGAACACAATGCTGTGACTTTTTCTATATTGGATCTGACAGGAATGGTGCAACACACTTATGTGAGTAAAACGTCTTTTTTAATGTGTAATAGTATTCCGTTTATGAGCCCTGTGGTTGAGAGAATCGAGGGAATTCTGGTTGCCGCTTTCAAAACATTCCAGCCCTCACATGAACTGAACTGACAGCTGAGCTGAAGCTCGTTAAATATGCAAATCTTCTCCAATCCTAGCCGTGGTCGTTTACTTCCAAGTCTTCGGTGCAGCACTCCCATCAAAACCCAGCGTTCAGGAGAGATCCTCAAAACCAGTGTAGAAAATAGCTTATTACTTATTAGTTATCATGTTTTTGAATGAAAAAAAAAAACACACAAACGTCATTAGTTGACCTCAGACAACAGTATAAAAAAATTAAAAAGCCAGTTCATGACATCTTTAACTCCGTTCTCTTTTCTGGATCATTGATAAGTGCTCTGTTAGTTTACATATTTAATGGGTGATGTGATGAGGATGGTGTCACAATCTTCTCTTTTTATTACTATCTTCCCCCTGCTAATACTGACTCTCAGAGGTGGCAGGACAGGGCAGAGAGGTGGTGCCCATGGCCAGGGAGCATCATCCTCAGAAGAGGAACCCTTTGCCCAAAGACATGCCCAAGCGCCGGGCAGCCCAGTAGAGCCCATTGCTACGAGCCGCTCTGATTCTCTCAACACCACCTCCCCGGACAACAGCACTGGGTCCAGCAGTTTTGTTGGGTTGCGTGTGCTGGCCAAGTGGTCATCCAACTCTTATTTCTATTCTGGGAGTATCACTCGAGACCTGGGAGAGAACCGTTTCCGCCTTTTATTTGATGACAACCAGGAGTGTGAAGTACAAGGAAAGGACATCTTGCTCTGCGACCCAATTCCTCTGGAGACGGAGGTCACTGCCTTGACAGAAGAGGAGTACTTCAATATAGGTAAGCAGGACTAAAAACTATTATGAACCGTTACATTTATACCATGATGTATTCATATAACAGGTCAAATTACTCAATGTTGTATCATGGTTTTAGGGTCACAGTTTCAGTATGTGCTAGAAAATAAAGAATGTATGAAGAAATAACTACAAGCAACAGCACAAATAAATACAATAGAGCAAAGATACAAATGAAATAAACAGTGCTTTATGTTCGATTAATATTAAAACCAGCAATATTAGGAATATTGGGCTGCTGTCACTTTAAGGCTTAATGCACGGATCCAATAAACGTATACACAGGCAGCGTCTTTTGCAACTGTTTACGTACACTTGAGACTTACGTCTATCTTTCTTTTTCTATATATGTTTCTGTCTGTCATTCTATCTATCCTTATCTTTGTCTGCCTTTGTCTGTCTTTCATTTTATCTACAGGTCTTCAGTGTCTCTGTCTAATGTTTTCCTGTTTTTGTCACCTATCTATCTACATACATGTCTGCCTGTCGTTCTATGTATCTTTGTCTGTCTGTCTGTCTGTCTGTCTGTCTGTCTGTCTGTCATTGTATCTGTCTTTGTCTATGTATTTTTGTCAGTTTCATATCTGGCTGCCTGTCATTCTGTCTATCGAAAACATCCATAATCCATTTTGTGTTTTTACCATTAAAGTCTAATGATTTGGTTATTTTGTGTCAAAATGCAGAAATAATAATAAAAATGGTATGTGTTAGGGTTAGATATAATTACCTAACATGTTTATATATATATATGTGTGTGTATTAATGCACTGTTAAATAAAAAAAGTACTCTTAATATACGCTATAGTAATAACATTTTTTTGGATGTGTAACAAATTAGATTTGTGCATTAGGGCTTAATATAATTAACCTGCTGCTGTCTGTGTCATTAATGTTAATCAAAAGAGGGAATCACTCACTGCTCTTAACTGAATAATTTTTTTTAGCTTTAATAATAATGCGTTTATTTTAAATGAGTCACTATGTTTACATTTGATTTCAATTTCAGTATTATTTTTTACTTGAATGCGTCTGGTAAAGAGATAAAATGTAAATCACTGGAAATTTCATTTGTTTCTTTCTTGTTAGTTTTTTACATCTGTGTTTTTATTTTTAATAACAAAGAAAATAACTATATTGTGATTTATTAATATAATTATTATTATTAATAAAACAATTGGAGGAAAATATGTATATGCATTATCACTTCATAAAATAATCGTTGCCCTCTGAATCCTAATCATGGAGATTCTCACCTCTACTTACTAATCTTCAATTTTCTGTGCTTTTCTTTGTGTCAGGTTTGGTGAAAGGTCATAAGACTCAAGACTCTGAGTTCCTTTACTGTGTGGAGAAAGATGGTCAGAGCAAGTGGTACACCAGAACATCTGTGATTCTCAGCATGGAACAAGGCAGCCGCCTAAGGGAGCAGTATGGACTGGGGCCCTACGAACCATCTACACCACAAACCATGGCATCTGATATCAGCCTTGGTGAGTCTTCAGCTGGACTGTTTTGGAAACAAACATCTAATATAATGAAATTCTAGCAATTTACTAACTCCTCCATAGCCAAATCCATTTGATTTTTTTGGTATGCCTACTTCTAAATCTCTTAGAATGGCACCAATTTTGTCACATTTGGTGTTACTGTGTCATTTTGTCCTCAGATAACCTGGTAGAAGGAAAGCGGAGACGCAGAGGAAACTCAAGTGGACCAGGGACCCCTACCCGGAGCTCCAGCAACAGCCCAAGAAACCCAGGGCCTTCTGGGAAACGAAAGCTCATCAGTGGTGGAGAGGACGAAAGGACTCCTGCCAAGAGAGGACGCAGGGGGGGAGGGGCCAGAGTGGGTACGGTGCCACTTGTAGACAGACTTTATTAATTCAACAATATGGAGCAAATCATTTGCTCCGTTTTAGCAGAATGTTTTAAACGTCTGATTTTATAACCCATATTTGTCTTTTACTCTTATGGATTTTAACAACATTTTATTAATTTTAATGTTTATGAAATGATGTTTTACATTATCTGTAAATGTATTTTCAAATGAACTCAAACATGAATGACAAACCAAATGAGTTCCTTTCTCCTCAGTGTTTTTGTTGTTGTATGTAACCGTCTGGTTTTACAATATAAAACGTCTGATAGAGCACATGAAGGTATGATCAAATACTGCTTTTGATGTTTAATGGAGTGCAGATCTCCAGCTCTAAACAGCAACTGGTATGTGGCATAACATGCTTTTTTCCTTTGTCTGGGTGAGCACTCAACAGGGTAGATGGGAGTGGTGCTTGTTTTTAATTCCTCACGGTTCATTATTCTTTATGGACTCTTTGAACCTGACTGTTGAAACTGGATGTGTAACAAAGTAGTGTTTATGTTGTTTCTTATTTATCTTTTTGTTTTACTTTAACAGGGCACCGCCTTGCTTCTTGTATCACATCTGGGAGTGACGCAGATCTGCCCCGTGAACCCAATGACCTGGTAGCGACACATGGACCTCTGCCTGAAAACTCCTCTCTCTTCATGGGATTTGTCTTCATGCTGACAGCATCCTCTGAAAGTGACAGAGACTCCAACCACCAGACCAGCGACGAGGATGAAGGTGAGGGGTAGTGTTAACATGTTATCTCCCCTCTACACTGTTCATTACGGTAAACGTGCTTCTACACCGTTACGGTGTGCCGGTAGGTTGGCGTATGAGCAGTGTGTTGAATCTGCGTGCAGGTGACGGTGATGGAAGTTGTGTAAAACTTTGCCGTGCACTGAATAAAGTTGCACGAACTATAAACGTCGTGTTTATTTGGAGTAACAGGTAGAACAAATAAAGACTGCATGTGTTGAGCATTAAGAATAAAGGCATATTTAATTTAATAATAGGAAAATAATATCCTAATAATTATTTAAATGTTTAAAAATATGAAGATATATAGATGCCCATTATAGTTAAAATTATTTTCTGTCTTGTATTTTATCTCAAAATAAAGGATGTCATTTTATTCCACATGGAAATGAGTGGAAATAAGTTAATACAGCCTCTTATTTACATGAGGTAAACATAATGCTGCGTGGTAATTTTAACATGTATAATTGCTGTGTAACGGCACATTTCACATTTTTTCTTTTTTCAAATTTCAAATTAGCTTTTCTTCTATTTATTTTTTCAGCGGTGATGTAATGCATTGCTCTTCTAAATACTTGCCAGCATTTCAGTTATAAAAGTGTTGATTTTAATTTTTAAAATGCATCCAAATTACAGTGAGGCGCTATTGTTCGGTGCTCTGCAGTGGTCAAAAAGGATTTAATCAGTGAATTTTGAAGTGATATATTCTTAAACTCAGAGATGTGGATTTGGATGGCAATTCAATTACCACACCTTGGTGATGCAGATGGAGGGAGAAAAACACTGACCTTCTGGATTCAGATAGCAATAAAATCACAGACTAGCCCCTGTCAATAATGAAAATCTCTTATGACCCTGTAACTGTGGAAACTGTATTTGTGCGGTGTGCGCATACCAAAAGATAAAATCTGATTTGAAGCCTGTGACAAACTCATTAAACTGTTTTAAATGTGGACTTTATTTAGCATTCATGTAAACACTTTTCGGATTCATCAGTGAATCATTCTGAACAAAACGTGTCCATGTAAATGTAGCTAATTTGCTAATTATTTTAAAACATTACTGTTTATGTACTATGGAATGTGGTAAAAAATAATAGAAAGGTTCTAGACTAATCCTTCAGAAATCGTTCTTCTTTTATTGGACAGTGATGATGTAGTTTGTCTCTTCTCAGAGTGTGTGCAGAGAGCCCCATATAACAAGCTCTATACAGTGAGACAGCTGGAGGCGGGAGGAGGAATGATCCTGCTTGACTTTAATGAAGAACAGGTGAGCTCATATTCAAAACAACCCCTCTCTTCTGCAAGAGCTGCACGGCATACTTTTTGCTGTGTGCGCATTTTTTATGTGTGTGTGTTCTGCATCGTCAGTGTAAAGCAGCCTATCAGAGCTTGCTGATTGCCGACCAGCACTGTCGGACCAGGAAGTACCTGCTGTGTGTGGCAGGTGGAGTTCCCTGTGTGTCTCAGATGTGGGTGAGGGACTGCTGCCAGGAGAAGAAGCTGCTCAACTATAGAAATTACTTGCTTCCTGCTGGTCTGGGCCCAGAGGGACACATTGTGGAATGGTAAGAGCTTGTCTTGTTTGGATTAGACTCATTTTCATCACAGTAAATCAGTTAGCCACTGGCTAATTTAAAAAAACAGATGTTTTTAGGTGTGATTTTAAACTCATAAACTGTAGTAGCGGCTCTGATATAACTAGGTAAGCTATTCAGTTTGGGAGCAGCTACAGCATATGCACAACCTCATCTTTGTTTTAATCTAGACCTCATAACTATTTATATCTTCTAACTAGTGCATCTCAGAGTTCTTTGATACTCAGTCTGGAGATCTGAGAGAGAAGATGGCATGAGACCATTCAATGACTTGTATACTAGTAAGAGAATGATGCCAAGACACTTAAGAGAGTAAATGAGTAACGCATTATAAAAAAAGATCACTGAAAACTAGATGTTTTCAGAATTAAACCAAGCCAGTACTGTATCTTACACATTCTTAATGTCACCATTAAATAAATGGAGTAAATAACTTAAGTACACAGCTGTAGACAAGCCCTTTGTTTATGATTGAACAGTCAAAAATTGACTGGAAAACAAATCAAATTAAGACTGAATCGCTTTTCCAAAAATGTTATTACATTTATAGATTTTACTTATTTTGTCTTCTGTGAAACATGTTGTTATTTGCTTCTTAAGGGCTGTACTAAATGGGAAAAATTAGCTTAAATCAAAATGACAAATTTACACATCCTGTTTAAAAGTTTTCACCCCCTACTCTTAATGCATTGTTTTTCATAGAAGCTTGTTTCTGACACTAAATATAAAAAATACAAAAGGCAATTGCAACTTTCACACAATTCAGAATTTTATTTAAACATTAAGGTAAAGTGTAAAAGGCAATTCAATTACATTAAAATTCAAAGTAATCACTTTGGTAATCTAAAAAAACTTTTCAGATGTAACTTATTTATTTACCAACTATTTAAAATAGAACTGATGAAATACACTTATGAAAATTTAAATATGTAACCAAGATACATGTATTTTCTTACTCCCCAACCATGTGTATACACATTATGGGGGAGGAGAGAAATTATCACGTATGGACTCAATGTGGATTGTGCCTGTAAAATTCAGATGTTTTAATGTTTTTGATGATCAGAATTTTTTTATTTTGTTGAATACAACAAAGAAAAGCATATTTTTTTGCTGCCAATCTAAAAAAAAAAAAGCCTTAGGTGCTTGAAATTTGTGTGAATAAGTGTTTTATTGGGTTCCCTGTCCTCAGGCATCCTCGTTGTAACCCTTTTAAAGCGCTGAAGGTGATGCTGATATCAGAAGATCGTGTAGATTTGTGGACCTCTTTGCTTTCCATGGGTGGTGCAGCAAGAGTTCATCACCATAAAGAAAACGGAGACATTTCTGGTAGGTTACAGTACCTTTAGCAAAATGTGGAGGTCTTTAAAAAGGTACACTATGTAACTTTTGGCAATTTAGCGGTTAATAAACAAAACCGCAAGCGTCTTGCGGAAGAACATTGTAGCTGGAGCTACTTCTAAGTATGAGGAGTCATGCAGGTACTGGTCTACTCCGCAGTGGAAACACTTATAATAGGTGTACTGTTTTTGTCAGGATGAAACAAAAACAGTTTGAAAAATGAATTTATGATGTACTTGCTCATTATATTATTCTTAATTGTTTCCACTGGTGCAGAGTCCCCTCTCCAGATCATGCCATGCCAATTTGCACAAGTGCAGTTTGGGTGTAATTTGCTGAACTGTGTGCTCGACCATGCTAAATGACATGCCATGACCCAAAGAGTGGACTCCACACCAGAGATGTACTCAGTCATTATATAAATTAAAAGTGTACCTTTTAAGGATGCACAAAAACAAAACCGTGACAAAGTGGTTAACCTTATATGGAATAATGTGGTTGATTTTTGTCATTGACAGATATTACAAACACGAAGTTTGACCTGGCAGTGACAGGATCTGCATCTCCTTCTGAGGATTTGAAACATGTGGCCCCAGACATGCCTGTCGTCTCTCTGGAGTGGCTGATTCAGAGCTTGATCTGTGGAAAGTGCCTCAGCTATGACAGCAATTCTGAATTCTGTCACAACCCGTCTACGTAAACCACCGTCCTCTGGTGTCTTCTTGTGTCTTTTAAATGTCCTCCATTTTAGTGCATGCATTTTACTGTACATAGTTTTTTGAAATAAAGAAATCGTGATTGTTTCACTTGTCTGTTTTATTTCATAACAGATTACAAAGCGCATGGTATTTACAAATAAAGTGTTTACATTCAAGGAGTAGCTTTACTTTTATAGGATGGCTTAGGAGTGCAGCAAAATCAAGACAAGCACTGACATTAAGAAGAGCCTTATAAATTAATTTAATGTACAAATCAACACAAGTACTGTATTAGGCATGTTTTAAGCTGAAATGCACCGTTATGTGAGGTTTGCCTCTTGAGATCTCCAGGCTCCACGTTATAGGCCAAAACTGTGAAAAAATGAACATGTCGCATTTTTGCATAAATCAGCTCATTAAAACATTGCATCACTAATGCCTAGTGCCTACCTTCCCAGCGTGCCTCCTGCCTGTGTGTAGTATTTATTGTAGTCTAGTCGTAACAGGAGCTGTGCCAAGTCCGAGTTTATCTGGTGGTTTCGCACGCTAGAAAGAATCTTGAAGAGCAGAAACGACTGACGACTAAATCCCTGTCAAGTAAAATTACAGCAATATCTATAAAGACCAATATCTGCCACATTAAAAAAACATACACTTTGGTAAATGATAATTATGGCAAACAAATTGGGAAGATTCTGAAATTATTCCAGATGCAAGAATTTATGGAAACCTATTTCTACCACACAAGAAACAAATATTTCTTTAAAAAAATTATTTAATAAATTTGTGTGCAAAAATTTATAATTCTGACTATTTTACTTAAGATAGTTGAAACTGAAATTCTTGGACTGTAAATTTCTAATTATTTTTATTTTTAATTTCAATTTATAATTATGGCATAAAAATCTAGGACTTCCAAGAATACAATCTCACACAAGCAAAGCTACCTTCACAAGAATATCCAGCTGGGCTGCTCCTCTTTCATCCAGAGGCCCAAGATTCTGACTGACCAGGGAACAAAAGTTGTGACACAAGTCCAGAATTTCATTCAAACAGTGAAACACCTGGGAGAGATATAACATGAATATTCAACAAAATGTAAAATCCAGAACATGGGCTACACAGGTTTGTTCTGGACACTCACAGGCTTGAGTAATATGAAAGACTGTGCAAGAAGATTGCTGAGGAAATGGTCATGGGCCAATCGAATGCTCTCAAAGTCTCGTGTGGAGTTGATCTGTTGTAAGAGCTGTGAAAACTGAGACTCTAGAACGTCCACCTGAAGAACAATGCAAGAAAGGCAAAATATATTAATTGTTCTTCTGCTGTCTCAACTGGCATACTAAACCACAAGTATGTTGAAAATATTATTTGGTGCCCAGATAGTACATTTCCCTGGTGAATCAGTGTGCGATAAAAAGAAAATTCTTAAAATATGCCAGTGTCATTGTTTTGTCTCAAGATTTACACCAGTAATGTTTTTTTCCAAAGCACATTAATGAAAGCTACTTAAATATCCTGATTGAACTAAGGCCTAATCTTGATTTAATCCAAGCCCTGTCTTTGATGGCCCTGGGCCATGGAAGTTTTTAAATGAATAAACCAAGAAACATATATTTTTAATTGTTTTCATTATGTTAATAGGGGGAATTTGCAATCAAGAATCAATGTTATGACATCTCAATATGTCCTAATAGTGGTCCACCTTCCAATGACCTATTAGTATGCAAGTACACTTGGGGTCAGTAAAAATGTGTATACTTTTATTTAGCAAAATGCATTAAACTGATGGAAATGTCTTTCTTTTCCAAATTATTCCTATTTCAAATAAATGCTGTTCATTTATAAACAGCACAAATTTCCTGAGCAGTAAATCATCATATTATAATGATTTCTGAAGGATCATGTGAAACTGAAGGCTCTAGTAATGATGCTAAAAAATTCAGCTAAGCATCAGTTTTACGTTCTGTAATATGTCATAACATTACTGTTTTACTGTATTTTTGTGCAGCCTCAGTATTTATTTGAAATAGAAATAACACTTTCAAAAACATAAAAAAATGTATCAATCCCAATCCTGAACAGTAGTGTATATATTTTCATATCACCAGCAAAATACTTTTAGGACTGTGTAGAATGCAAATCAGACGGCCGAAGAGAGAAGAGTTAAGTTGTAACCTGAAGGTAATACTGAAGGTTGTCCACTAGGAAGGCCATATGGTTGCGGAGCCTCCACTTAACTGCATCCGTCTGATTGGATTTAAGATGTTTGCGCTGCATCTGCAAGGCCCAGCAGTGCTGCAGCTCGGACTGGACACGGCGCACACTCAGCAGGTAACGGAACACTACGTTATACCTGAAATGAAGCTAGGGTTAACTGCTGTGGTGTTCATAACATTGATTAATGGAATAATGATATTAAATGGCTAATATGAAACAATGGCCTACTTCTCTAACACAGCAGGAGTGAACAGAATATGTAGTGGCCATTGAACCTTGTAAGCCAATCCTAGAGCTGCCCAGCCAGTGGGCGGAGCCTCACGAGGAGAACTCTCCTGTGGAGGAGTGGTGCCCTCTCGATTCCCAGAAGCCTCTGGAAGCATAATTATCAAATTCCGTTAAGTATTTAATATGGGGAAACATGGTTGGTGAGGGCTAAAAATGGTAGTCAGTAGGCAATACCTTTGCTTTCTTTCCCTTGGTAGTCTATGGTGAGATGCAGGAGGGGCAAAAGATTGTCATCGTCTAGCAGCACTTTATGAGCTGCTTGCTGAAATGCCACATTGACATCTAAAAACAAATATAGCAAATTCAGAAGAATATTGAAGAGGATGGAAGAATTTGAAAAGTGTGATTTCATGCGTTATAAGAAAAATGGATCAATACCATGTTCAGTAACAGCAGACGGTGGGGTTTTCAGCATATGTTGAGCAAGGTCAATGAAGACCTGGTACAGTTCGCCTCGCCCCAACAAGTAAAAGTCCTTTATGATCTAAAACAGCAACAACTCCATTGTGAAAGCCAAACTTCACCAGGAAAAGCGTACCATCAACAAATCGTTCTTTTTACCTTAAGCTGCCCCAAAAGATCAGATTCCTCTACCATCAAAGTCCATAAGTGCTGCAAGAAAAGACAAACAATTTTTATCTGGATACCTACTGATATTGCTAGAGCTACAATGGGGCAAAAATGTATTTAGTCAGCCACCAATTTTGTACAAATTCTCCCACTTAAAAAGATGAGAAAGGGCTGTAATTTTCATCATAGGTACACTTTAACTATGAGACAGAATAAGAAAAAAGAAGAAAAAAAAAATGAATGTAAATTTTTTCATTTTTTCAGACATGAAAAAAATGACTGATTTTTAAAGAATTTATTTGCAAATTATGGTGGAAAATAATTTGGTCACTAACAAAAGTTAATCTAAATACTTTGTTATATACCCTTTGTAGGCAATGACAGAGGTCAAACATTTTCTGTAAGTTGCCACAAGGTTTTTACACCCTGTTGCTAGTAGTTTGGCCCATACCTCATCCCAGATCTCCTCTAAAGCATTGATGTTTTTGGGGCTGTCACTGGGCAACACAGATTTTCAACTCCCTCCAAAGATTTTCTATGGGGTTGAGATCTGGAGACCCCAAGGACCTTGAAATGCATCTTACGAAGCCACTCCTTCGTTGTCCGGGCAGTGTGTTTGGGATCATTGTCATGCTGAAAGACCCAGCCACGTTTCATCTTGAATGCCCTTGCTGATGGAAAGAGGTTTTTACTCAAAATCTCACGAAACATGGCCCATTCATTTTTTCCTTTATACAGATCAGTCGTCCTGGTTACTTTGCAGAAAAACAGCCCCAAAGCATGATGTTTCCACCCCCATGCTTCACAGTAGGCATGGTGCAACTTAGCATTCTTTCTCCCCCAAACATGACAAGTTGAGTTTTTACCAAAAAGTTCAATTTTGGTTTCATTTAACTATAAGACATTCTCCCAATCCTCTTCTGGATCATCCAAATGCTCTCTAGCAAACTTCAGATGGGCCGAGACATGTACTGGCTTAAGCAGGGGGACACGTCTGGCTCTGCAGGATTTGAGTCCCTGGCAGCGTAGTGTGTTACTGATGGTAGCCTTTGTTACTTTGGTCCCAGCTCTCTGTAGGTCATTCACTAGGTCCCCCCGTGTGGTTCTGAGATTTTTGCTCACCGTTCTTATGATAATTTTGACCCCACGGGGTGAGATCTTGCGTGGAGCCAAGATTGAGGGAGATTATCAGTGGTCTTGCATGTCTTCCATTTTCTAATAATTGCTCCCACAGAGATTTCTTCACACCAAGCTGCTTACCTATTGCAGATTCGGTCTTCACAGCCTGGCGCAGGTCTAGAATTTTGTTTCTGGTGTCCTGATCATCCGTGTTTCCCCATATTAACCCCGCCCACTTTAAATGTCTGACCAATCCCACAATAGTTCTGGGACACCCGCAAAAAAAAAGTTCTGCTCGGGCGATGTGTCGAGAACAAGCTGCGAGAACTCCCAAACCTGGGCTGCGAGAACAAAATGACATCATTTTGTTCTTGCAGTCCTGGGAGCGAGAACGGGGCCTTATAGACATGTTTGAAAACCAATATAATTACTAGACCAACCTCAGCAACTGTGCTCCGAATACCATCCACTAGATTCTCAAAGTCCACCAGACTAAAGAGAGGCTGCTGCTTGAGTCTGTGGAGCTCTGCTGCAAACAGGTCCTCCTGATGCTTCAGTATAGAACCTGAGCAACCACATGAGGGCAGTGTTACGATACAAAACCATCACGAGCACACCTGAACAACAGACGCAAAATGCTCATTCACTCACCAGCTCGGGATGGGCTCTGGTTGTGATTTTCAAACATTTGCACTGACTCCCCAACAAAGAGGATTTTTTCAGCTACTCGAACAGGGATGTATGAGGGAAGCATCTCCACACGCAAGGAGAACTGCTGCAGGGAAGGTGCGAGCATGTTCTCCTCCTCAATCAGTCTCTACAGCGGGACAATAATGAACAGAAAATGTAGAAATTGTTAAAATAAATCACAATCAGTAAAAAAACTGCAAGTTTGATTAATGTACAAGCAGACAAAGTTTGGCTGGTCAGCAATCACTGAATTCTGCGGCCAGTCGCGTTGTATTGATGGCTGTTGAAAGGCAGCTGTGTATTTTGATTATGTAAAAAAAAAGAAAAGAAAATATTTAATCACATTATAGTCGTGATGTGGATACATTTTTAGTATGCTTTGTAAAATTCAGCATCTGTGATGAAAAGAAATATGCAATGTTTTGCATCCAGATTTTTTAAAAATAATATTAAAGGGATAGTTTACCCAAAAATGAAAATTCTGTGATTAATTACTTACCCTAACTCTAGTTCCAAACCCGTAAGACCTGTAAGATCCTCGAAACTAAATCTTTTTCCTTAAACCTTAGTTTTCGATGTCCTGGAGGGACAGAAAGCTCACAGAATTAATCAAACATATCTTTATTTGTGTTACAAAGATAAACGAAAGTCTAACAGGTTTGGAATGATATTAGGGTGAGTAAATAATGTCCGAATTTTCACTTTTGGCCACCGAACTATCCCTTTAATTAATGCCATTTTATTATTATTATTATTAAATAATTTCCTTCAATGAAAAACAAAATTGGTAATATTTTACAATAAGGTTTCGTTAGTTAACACAGTTAGTTAATGTTAGTGAATACACTGAAGCAGAGCATGGTAGAGGAGAAGACATATTCAAAAGCATTTTATTTGTATTTCTTTTTAATTGTTTTTATTGATTTGTTGATATTATTGCTTGCCTCTGTTAAAGGTAGGGTAAGCTATATTTCAATACTGTTTTGTCAATACCAAAACAAATTGTAGCCAATCAGCAGTAAGGGGTGTGTCTACTAATTATGGGGATGAGAGTCCATGTCATTATTCAAGAGTCAAGACACGAGACACAGCACGAGAGATGGCAGATAAAAAAACAAAAAGTAGAAAATGTCTGTAGAACAAAAGAAGGCTTACGATTAGGCAAGAAGTAGGACCCGTGTAAATATCAGATTACTCAAGGAGTCCTAAAGCCTGCAACCGGAAACCAAGGTTGCTAAACCTCATAACTGTTTCAAGCATCAGCTCCAAAAGTGTGTCCGACAAGTAAGATAATATACTCCTAATATATGTTTGTTTTCTTTTGGTTCCTCTTTTAGTGATAGATATAACACTCTAATCTTGACATAACTGTAATAAATTTGTTAGTTGAACTGTCGTGCTCGTGCTATCGAGTTGTTCATAAGAACAACTGCTGTGCTTGTGTTTTTGGGATTTAAGGGATGGCTTTTTCATTAAACATTCGACCTGGATTACCATAGTAACACTGATAACCCTTGGCCGGCTGGCACAGCAGATTCTGCCATAGTCGTTGCCTGCATTGCATACGTATGTATGGGGAGTTTAACGTTTTTTCCCCCTAATATTACATATATTTTCATGTAATAAAACCGATAATACATATAAATATTGTTTTTTTTTTTTAAAGCACTGCAAAAAAAAATATCATTGTTTGTGGTCCAGCCATTGAAAATATTATCATAAAAAAAAAAACATAACTATTGGACCAGCAGGAAAAACAAAAATCTTTCTTTTTTAGCCTCCATGATAAATATATGGAAGTTTACATTTAGAGCCAAAGAAATTAGACACATGACCCAGTCTGAATCTCAATTTCAGAAAGTGCTGTTCAGGCCTGTAAAAAAATATCAGATTTTTTTTCTTCTTTTGAAAGTGAGCCATATATCTGATATCGCCATTTACACTGTACACTTGGAGAACAAGCCAAGGTGGACGCACTGATTTGGAAAAGCTTAGGCTGAAAAGGAATCAAAAATCTAGGATTTGCAATGCACTCAAGACGAAATGATAATACAAGCTTTTGCTTTCTGAACAACTTTAAAGGTCAGAAAAACATTGGGTTGAGCTTTTGTCCTCCACTGCGCCACTGAAAATAGTCATCACGTGATCGCAGTTGGTGTCCACCTTACTTCATTCACCCAGGGCTTTTTCAATTATGTCCGACTCGCATTGACAGGGGAATATCTAGAAGCAAATGCACATATCTGATCAGAGGTGGACAGTAACTAAGTACATTTACTTGAGTACTGTACTTAAGTACACTTTTTGAGTATCTGTACTTTACTGGAGTATTTTTTTTCTGGAAACTTTTATGACTTTTACTTCTCTACATTTGAAAGACAAATATCTTACTTTTTACTCCACTACATTTCTATCTAGGTCGAAAGTCGTTTCTGTAGCAACTCTGAAAGTCGGAGGAGGATTTTTTCCTTCTTTAAAAGGTTTTTTGTTGTTGTTGTAGGAATCACTCTTATAGTCATTTACATTTCCCCAACTTTTTTTGAACACTGATCAATTCATAGCAAAATGGAAAAAGACGGTTCTTAGGCACAAGTGCGTGCACCCATAGTCGTATTTTGAAAGTATGTTTCAGTTTTAAAAAAAATCAAGATTAGTTTAGTTAGCATACAATTGGTGCATGTCTTATACAATATAAAAAATATAAACATCTGGGAGAAAGAGAAGAGTACATTTGGGAGAATATCAGATGTGTATCAGTGTATTGGATCCGTGCATTTGGCCTTAAAGTGACAGCAGCTTTGTAACTTATATACAAGTATTTAAATGAGTTTAAGTTAGTCATATGCTAGTATGTCAGATGGAGCATCACTGACTGGCTTAAACCATGATGACAGTGTGCATTTATACAACAATAATAAAATAATGCTTTAGCATAAAAAAGGAAATTTACTTTGATACTTAAGTTCTTTTGAAAACAAATACTTCTGTACTTTTACTTGAGTAAAAATCAGTTTTTACAACTTTCACTTGTAACGGAGTAATATTTGACCAGTAGTACTGTTACTTTTACTCAAGTAATAGAGTTGTGTACTTTGTCCACCTCTGTATCTGATCCAGTTCAGATTTATTTCCACATATGAATGAAGCCTGAAAATGATCTGAGAATATCAGAATCCATGTGCTAGTTTCCTGATTACACATTCATGGGGCATATCCCATATATGCCACAAGGGAGGAAAAAATGGAGTCACAACCATGTAATGTAAATGCGGCCTTAGTCGCTCACCAAATCTTGCAGCTCACGGAGCTGTTTTCCACTCAGCCCTCCGATACCCAGGTCCTCCTCTTCTTCCTCCTGTGCAGCTGTGGCTCCGCCAGCACTGGGGCCCTGCTTGACAAAGAACTCTTCACTCTGATCCAGCAGCAACCCGTGCAGCATCCACGCAGCCAGCTGCTTATACATCACACCATGGCACACTGCAAGAATCCTGCAAAACAGACACTACCATTAAAGCAGTAAAAATAGAATTCTGTATCTCAAGTCCAAGTGCCACAACGTGCAATAGGGGTTTTTAGTAGGGATTTTGCGGGCTCACTTCTCTAAGGCCATCCTGACAGGAGGCAGTCCTCCACAGCTGTGCTTGTACACAGTCTCTAGGATCTGGCAGCCATGAATCTTTTTGAAACAAAAAGTTTCAGAACGTTATCTTCAACCATGCACTCTTCTAATCATTTATCGCAAACAGGTGGCATTCATCAAGTTACCAACCTTCTGAGACTTGATTGTCTCCACAACAACCATCACAGAAGGGAAGAGAAGCTGAAACTGAACAACAGAACAAACTGAAAGTTAGAAAGATTCCATATTTAAATGATTATTTAATATTTTGTTTTAATTATGTTTTTGGGATCAGGTAATTTGTTTTTAAACCTCGTATGCTCACAAAAGCTGCTATAATTTTTTATCAAAAATACAATACAAATAGCAATCTTGTGAAATATTATTACCAAAACTAAAAGCTAAATTTTCAGCATCATTACTCTAGTTTTCAGTGTCAAATGATCTTTTAGAAGTCATTATTTGATCCTGAAATATTTTATATTGGCAATGAAAAAACAGTTTAATTAATTTTCCCTCAAAAGATTTTTAGATTCAAAATAACAGCATTTATTTGAAACTGATTTTTTTTTTTTTTTTACATTATAAAAGTCTCTAGTCACTTTTGATTATTCCATGCATCCTTGCTGAATAAAAGTTTTAATTTCTTTAAATAGTAGGATAGAAAAAATAAAAAACCTTACACTTTGAACAATAGTGTAAGATTTCAAGTTACCACATATTTCAATGGTTTGGATGTACAAGTAAAAAGTCCAATTTTCTTTTTACCTGTTCCAGCATGTAGTTTACATGAGAAATAGAGAGGTGTGGATCACCAAGAAACTGTGGGGGAAAAACAAAAGTTTAATATTATCTGCAGATATGGCCCTAAAAGCTCCATAAGGACTTCATATGTAAATTCCAAATGTGCAACCTCTTTTTCAAGGTCCAGTAAAGCCTGTCGATAGGGCTGCAGCATAGAGTTCAGCCCAGTGCAGAACGCACGCAGATAAATGCCATGAAGCCCAGACTGACTCGGCTGGCTGGTGTAGTGCTCCTGTGAGACATGGAGAAGAAAATCACACTTAGTCTTGATCTGATCCTGTCCTCGACACTCAATGAATGAAGAATACGATCTGATTACCTGTTGGTGGACATGACCCGTATGTTGCTCTATGAATTCTGTGAAGCGCACATAGTCAGTGCCCATTTTACACAGCCGATTGAGGACACTGGTTTCACTGGGGTGGAGGAATGGAAGGTCCTGGGACACCTATGATCAACATTTGATGTTTCTTAATTATTAAAGTACTGTTTTTTTTGGACATGGTATTTTTAAGGTACTTCAGAATACCATGGAATAATAACTATGTTTGGGGGGCATGCATGCACTATGGGAATACATTTGTATGGCTTATTTTACTATGGCATTCTGTGATATGCAAAGCCACATTTAAAGATATTTTTTATAAATGTGAAACAAAAACTGCTGGCATGTTAGTTAAAAATTATTATCCTGTTTCAATACAGCCATGATTTATCCATTTTGTAATAGAGACATATTATAAGATGCAAATACTGCATACAATACCTGCAATCCATTCCGTTTATTCCAAGTGAATATGGTCCCAGGGTATCCACTAAGAGCCAGAAGCAACTCATGGATCATTTTACCGACGCTGCTTGTCAGATAGCGAATCCAAATTAAACACACGACAGTAAAAATACAAGTAATACGTTCTCATCATTAATATTTTTGCACCGCCAAAATCCCCGTCGCATGTTGATGACGCAGACCTCGAGCGCGACAGAGGAAGTGCTCAGTGAGCCAGCTGCACACTACACTCAAATATAACATAATATTGTTATAACACACAGCTGATGAGAACTCGTCTGTGGAGAATATATTTAGAGGTAAACCGTGCTTATGTTCTCGTAACGATATTTTGCAGTGTTTTGTTTGTGTGTGTTTGCGGTTCATTATCTTTCATATTTATTGGCCAGATAGCGCCTGCTTGGACTTATGAAATTGAAGTTGAGATTGGGGTGACTTAAATCCCCACAGGGTGAACAAAGTGGTCATTTAATACATTACTTAAATGCTGTGGAAATTATATCGCGATAACTTGCTAAATAATAATCTGTACAATCGCGTAAGAAAACAAGCCTTAAACGGCAACGTTAAAACTTTAGAATAATGGTCATTAACTATATTAACTTAGTTAAAACTGACTAATAATTAACTGCACTTATAAAGCATTTATTTATCTTTGTTAATGTTAATTTCAACATTTACTAATACATTATTAAAATCTTGTTGACATCAGTTCACATAATGCAATGTGAACTAACATGAACACACCATGAACAACTGTGTTTATATTAACTAACGTTAACAAAGAATGAACAAATACAGTAACAAATGAACTGCTCATGGTTAGTGCATGTTAGTTAGTTAATATTAACTAATGTTAATGAATGACCATTTATTCTAAAGTGTTACCCCTTAGACTAATATAGTGCATTTCACAACGAACACTCTTACCTAAAATAAATGTACATACTGATGTTTATATATGAGCTGTCCTAACTGCAGACTTAGTATCTTGCCAACCACTGATGAACTGTTTGTTTATCTGTCGCTGGGAAACATACCTAGATTTCAAGCCCTCAGTGCCCGGACCTGCTGTGTGGTGCACTTGCTTTTTTTATTAACTTCTCAAACTAACTTTTGATTGTTTTCAGTGATGGCGGCGGACAGAGGAGCAGATATCGTTTCTGAGTTCCTCAGTCAGAACCCACACCTTGTGAACTGGGTGGAATCATTAAGAGGACTCTGTGAGACCAATAAACAATGGCATGCGAGGAGAGAGTTTGTCCTGCGCAACATGGAGGTCTTTCCTACAATCCAACCTGGGACCCCAAGTCATAATTTAGACAGACTACTGTCTTTGTCTATGGTTTGGGCCAACCACGTGTTTTTGGGCTGTCGGTAATTGTCATTTTATCATGGACTTTGTTTATTTGTGGTTGTTTTTTGTTTTCATAAACTTACAATGCATTTCATATAACTTAAGGTCTGAAAGTATAGTGGGTCAGTGACATTTATCTAATTTTTCCAGATCTATTAATTTATTCTGAAATATGTTACCCAAAGTTTTGGGGTTGTTTATTTAAATGAATAACTTTATTCAGTGTAAACTGTAGAGAGACCTTTATAATGGTATTGAATATTTCTACTTTGAATAAATGCTATTCTTTTGAATGATTGAATTAAATAATCCTGAAATAATATTTGATGTTTTTTGACAAAAACATTAATCAGCACAAACGTTTTCAACATTAATAATAGTAACTAATATAAGAAGTAATAACTACTGAAAATTCAACTTTGCCATTACATGAATTAAATACATTTTAGAATAAATTCAAATGTAAGTGACAGTTTTTCAATTTTTTTATTATACATTATATATAATAGTTTGTATTCTATTATTTATTTATTGTTGATCAATTAACTTATTAACTAATGGTTGTGTACAATACATACATTACATGGCTATAAAGGAACTGTATATAAGAAATGTATTTCAATTTATCATAAAATGGCCCTGATATGTCTCTAGACATTAAGAAATCTTGTTAATTTTAAATACTTTAACAGTAGTCCGGCCAGGATATTGTCATTTAAAAGTTGTTGTCGCAGCCCTCAACTGATGTTGATGTTGACATGTGTTTTGGCCTGAAGCTCCACCCTCCACCTATCGACCAATCACAAAGTCAGTAGTGTTTTGGCATCCGGGTTGCCAGATCTGCTCTAGTTACCACAGCTGCAGCTATAAACGTCCCTGCTGGATCCTGCAGCCGATCTGGCAACCTCAAATCAGGGGGGAGAGGGAGAGGGGATGCACCACTCTACTATCAATTGAAAGTGATTGCAGTACCAGCTTTGGCCACAATCTTACATACACTTACTTTAAATGTTTTTTTTTTTTTTTTAACTAAAAAACTAAAATAATATTTTATTGTTATCTAAAAATATCTAAATTAAAAACATGCCAAATATCAGTGGAATAAAAAAATTCCTGGAATTGAAAAATTCCAATCCAAAATTCCAATTTTTTAAATGGAATTGAAAAATCCTTGCCAGATGAAAGTCACGTCACACTTCTAATACATTTCTAATAGTCAGATGTGTTTTAAACTTGATTTTTTTTTTTTTGATTCCTTTTCCTTTTTTATTGAGAACACTCTTATTTGTCATTGACCCTAATGCAGATATCCACAGCCAGTAATGGACAAAGTTAATGAGATGGCAGAAGGAATGACTGTGGTTGAGGCCCCTGAGCGAAAAACTAGAGATGAAATCATGGGAAAAACTAAAAGACCTGCAGCTTCAGGTAAATGGACTTTAATGTGTGTTATTAAAATAATATCACATCCTACATTAATTTATAGGTAGCTAATACAATCAGTTACAAATCATGGTCCCAATTTATATAGGGAGTCTTTAAAGGTGCAGTGTGTAGTATTTATGAGGATCTATTGAGAGAAATGCAATATAATATACATTACTGTTTTTTTTAAGTGGTGTATAAAGACCTTACATAATGAACCGTGGTGTTTTTATTACCTTAGAATGAGCCCTTTCTATCATCATACAACTGGGTCCCCTTACAGTGAAGTCACCATTTTGCGTCGTCATGTTTCTACAGTAGCCCTAAAAGGACAAACTGCTTTACAGAGCTCTAGCTACTCTCTGCGGTCTCAGACGACATCTTTGTCCTGTGACGGCCACCGTAGCTTCTCTATGGGCTTACATTGTTACATTTACATTTATATTTTTTTAAATACCTGCGTATAAATACAGCTGTTATTCATTTTTGTTATTATTACACTAATGACCCTCACTTTACACTCTAACCCACCATTAAACCTACCCATACCACCCATACCAGCAGAAAAAGTGTTTTGCAATTCAATATGAGTATTTGTACTTTTTTGATGAAAAGATAGTAGTACTTTTTTGATGAAAGGATGGTATTCAAGGACACCTAATGTATAGTCTGGCCCAAATTATAAATACCTCGGGATAATGCTTGACCACGAGCTTAAACGGGACATGCTGGCATTATATAAGAATGAAAATTGATATATATATTGTAAATAAATACACTGTAAAAAAAATTGTTGTTTTAACTTTAAAAAGTAAGTAACCTGGTTGTCTTAAAATTTTCAGTTTATTGAAATAAAAAATTTGAGTTGATACAATGAAGGAAATTTGTTTAATAAATAGAAACTCAAAATATGATTTTTTTTTTAATAAATCATGAAAATAGCACAATTTGGCATGTTTCACTGCGTCATCAGAAATAAAACACACACAATTACCCAATATGCTTACAAAATCTTTTAATAATATTTTAATAAAGGTTGTCGAATCTCAATTTTTTTAAATTGTATTAATTCAAAATTTTAATTTCAATGAACTCAAAATTTTAAGGCAACCAGGTAACTTTTTTCTAAATAATTTTTTCAGTGTAGTAAAATAGTAAAAAAGCAATATTGTAAAATATAATTACAATTTAAAATGTTTTGTGTATATATATCTATATATATATATATATATATATATATATATATATATATATATATATATATATATATATATATATATATTATTATTATCCTTGTGGGGATATTTGGTCCCCATAGCATGGTAGGTACGCACACAAATTTATAAATATATAATAATTATATATATAATTTATGTGTGTACCTACCTGGTTCCCTATGCTATGGGGACCAAATATCCCCACAAGGATAATAATACCAGTAAATTTTGACCTCATGGGGACATTTTTTGGTCCCCATGAAGAAAGCAGCTTAAAAATCATATACAGTATAAAAACCATTACGTCTGGGAAGTACCATATTTTTTTTTTTTTAAAACATGAAATATGGAAAAAAAAATGGAATGGGTGTAACAATAAGGTAAGACAATGAATTAAGGGACAATGAATGAAGAACTCATAGTATATTAATGTATTAACTAGTTTATAAACTATTAACGTTTAATCGAGTTTGCAAATGATTTATAAGTGCTTTGTTACTGTATACTTATTAAGTGTTACCAAGTATTACTTTTGTTTAAAAAAAAAAAAACCTTACTGACCACACACTTTTGAACAGTAGTATAATAACTATAGCAGTATTTTAAAGGGTTAGTTCACCGAAAAATGAATATTCTGTCATGAATTACTTACCCTAATGTCGTTCGACACCCGCAAGACCCGTAATGAAGATATTTTTGTTGAAATCCGATGGCTCAGAAAGGCCTACATTGACACCAATGTCATTTCCTCTCTCAAGACCCATAAAGGCACTAAAGACGTCTTTACAAAGCCCATCTCACTACAGTGATTCTACAATAATTTTATTAAGCAATGAGAATAGTTTTTGTGCGCAAAAAAACGAAAAATAACGACTTATATAGTGATGATCTGAATTCAAAACAATGTTTTGAGCGGTCCTGAATCAGCATATTGGTTCATGATTCGGATTGCCAGAGTCACGTGATTTCAGCAGTTTGGCAGTTTGACACGCGATCCGAATCCTGAATCAATACACTGATTCATAACTGTTCGAAACATTGTTTTTCAAAACCCGAAGGTCTTACGGGTGTCGAATGACATTAGGGTAAGAATTCTCTCATTAATTATTCATTTTTGGGTGAACTAACCCTTTAAGAACTTTTTATTTTTCAGAACTGGATCCTGATTACCAGGGTAAGAAGGCTAAACCTAATGATACAGATGTTAAAGCTCATGCAAAGAGTGTTGGGCGTCCAGCTGCCAGTACTCTGAAATCAGGCCCTCCACCGGGGGCTCCCGCAGAACACCAGCCCTTTTTTAATCGACTCTACAAGGCCGTTGCTTGGAAGCTTGTGTCTGCTGGTGGCTTTGGCCCCAACCTGGAACACTACGAAATCTTGCGCAGTTGTGTGGAGTCATGCAAGGCCAGTCTTAGCTGTGTGTTTGTACCTCTCAAAGACATTCCTGACCTACCTATGGTACGCACCCAAAAAGAAGGCCAGGTGTGCGAACTGCGCTGCCGCACCGTCTACATGGGTACGGGCTACGGGCGTGATGAATGTGCTGCCAGGGCAATGGCCTCCAAGGAAGCACTCAAAGTATTTCAAGGGCAAAAAGTGACAGTGAAAGTTTGCCGTCGCAGGTTCCAAGGACGAGACGTCGACGATCTGGTTCTGGTGGATGAACAGTACAGGAGCCAGGTTTTCCCTCCAGCTCTCAGCTATCCCTTTCAGGAAGACCAGTAGAGCTCCATTCTGCCACAGTGATACAAAAGATATAAAGATTCAGCTGTGTAGCCGTGGAGAAGTTTCTCACTGCCTTTCCAAAGATTTTCATTTGTTCAGTTTTCAGTTATGATCATTCAGAATGGAACCATGGAAAAGAGCCGGTTTATTTAGTTGTGTTAAAGGGATCTTAAAAACAAGTGCCAGTCGGTTTTGTGGCTTGTAAAAGGCTTACTCTGTTGCTTTAGAGTCTTGTTTATGGTTTGTGGTTGTGAAGTTGAGACGGTTTAGATCTTCATGCTTTTTTAACCTCCATAACTGCAGTTGTAGTCCTATCTGACCTAAGAATAATGTTGGCAGTTTAAAAATATGCTATTTTAATTAGTAAAATGTCATTAACTTTTGCTTTATTTATTTTTAAACATTACATTGAAAATATAGTCTGCAGTTGACAGTGATTGGATTTGTCAATAGAAAAAAATTGTCAATAGAAAAAAAATCACAAAAATAAGTACTGAATTAATTAATGGATGTTAACGATTAATGGTTTAACTCATCTAAGATTGTTAGATCAAAATATTACAGTGAATAATAAAACAATAATAAAATACAGTAAAAAAAATAGTCTTAGCTTGATATTTAGATATCGTGGCACTGATTTGTTTTATGTTTTCTCCTCACTTCACATATTAGATCATTTTTATTTATTAAACATCTCAACCACTTTCTTGGTCATACACTGTGACAGAATGGTAATGTTGTTGCTGTTGTTGTGGACCTTTGGGCAGATTTTTTGAATGTCAAATAAAAACCTCCATCTGTTTCATGATGAATGTTGAAGCATGAAGAATTCTCATTGAAGCGTAAAAGTTTGGCTTAATGTATCTGTCTAATCAGAAACTGCTAAGGTGACTTGTGGTTTAACTGCAGTCCAATGTTAATACTGGGGTTCGTATGTTCCGTTTAGCCCTGTTTTAAAAAATATTTTTTTTAGGTCTCACTATTTTATCAAAATAAACTTTACTAGGGCTCCAAGCAAGAGAGGAATTGGTAATGTTTTCCTTAATATTCATTTTCCCAAAGAGACACTCTCAACTCCTCTCTCTCGCTCTCGCTCTCTCGCTCTCTCTCTCAGGCACGGCCACACACGTGTCCCCCACTAGGAGGTGCTATAATGAGTACATTTGTGTGTTAGTTCATAATTCTGGAACCCTGGACCCCTATATATATATAGAAGGTTTTTCTGACATTCTGAATTTTCCGAGAAGCTTACTACAAGACCCTTGATATGATTTACAGCAAACTTGCCACACAATTTTGTCATGACAAAAAGCTTTCAACGGAATTTTCATTTATTAAAGGGGTGGTTGCATGCGATTTCACTTTTTTACTTAGTGTGTAATGTTTAGTTAGTGTGTAACTTTATTTAGTGTGTAATGTTACTGCTTGAGCATAAACAACACTGAAAGTTCAATGCAAACGGAGATATTGTCTTGTAAAGTTATGGCAGTTTATTGCCTACAAAAGCGGCCGGTTTGTACTACAACAAGCTTCTTTTCCGGGTTGGTGACATCATAAACCCTTGCTATTAACATAAACACTGCCCCCACGAAGATGCAACAAAGTGGGCGAGGCCACGTCGCAGTCATTACGGAAGAGAGAAGAGAGAACTGTTGCACTAGAGTGATGTTGCAGACATGCATCTAACCAATCTAAGACCATTGCGTTTTTCGTAGGGATGGGCTTCATAGAAGCAGGAAGCAAACGAGCCGATCAAAGGACAGTGGAGACAGTGGTGTGAAACAAAAATAAGAAAAGTTTTAAAGAAAAAAAAGTATTAAGACATGTTATACTGCGCCCCATAAACACAACCAAGCCTAGAAAAAAACAACAGAACCATCCTTTAAGGTGTTGTGAAGCCACAAGTCGTGTGTGTATGTGGTTTATGAGGACACAGATTTGTATAACTACATGGGTATTACACTGGTATTACACTATCAATGTGGTTCATGAGGACATTTGAAATGTCCTCATATTTCAAATAGCTTTAAAAACATACTAAATTATGTTTTTTTGAGAAAGTAAAAATGCAGAATGTTTCCTGTGATGGGTGGTTTAGAGGCAGGGCCAGTGTAAGGGGATAGAAAATATGGTTTGTACAGTTAAAAAAAACATTACGCCTATGTGTGTGTGTGTGTGTGTGTGTGTGTGTGTGTGTGTGTGTGTGTGTGTGTGTATAAGTAAGTAAGTGCTGGGCAATCAATTAATCACATTCAAAATAAAAGTTTGTGTTGTGTGTGTGCTTTGTATAATTATATACTTAAGAAAATGTTTATATATATATATATATATATATATATATATATATATATATATATATATATATATATATATATATACATATATATATATATATATATATATACATATATATATATATATATATATATATATATATATATATATATATATATATATATATATATAAAATAGTACACACACATACATTATGTAAACTTTTTTATTTTGGATGCGATTAATTGATTGCCCAGCACTGTTAATATAATGTATTGCATAATCTTTCCTTAAAGAGACATTTAAATACATATTTAAAAAAAAACATAATAATTGGTTTATGGCATTATCTAAAACAAATGTGTGCTATTTATAATTTTTTGTATGTGTTTGATTGTTATAACATGTTAAAAAGCAGTTAAACACAAATACATTTAAGGTTATAAGGCCAAATATTTCTTTTATAGAAAAAAATGAACCTTAACCACAAATAGTAAAACCATAAATTATTTGTGGCCTAATAAGGAAAAAAATGATTTCTATATGTCTTATTAGGACACAAATAATACAATTAGATTGCCCCTTTCAAATTCATTGAAAAAAAATTGCTTGTTTTGTAATGCATATTACAACATTTTAGACACATTTTTAAAGCATTTATTCTCTCATAACTTAATCTAAACATTATTTATACAATTCTCTTGAACAATATATAATATAAATATATTAGCCTACTATGATAACATTTTCTACATTTCTACTTCAAAAACACAATCTACTTCATACCTTTTTTATCAAGTCTTTTTTGCTCATAAATCTTTAAACATAAGCATTATGATAAACATTTACTGGACTGAAGCTGCTTGGAGTTGATTATTGATTATTCAAACAGAATAAACTATTTATGGACAGCATACACTGATCACATATCTTATGACAGTAAAAAAGGTACATTTATCAGTGGAAGTAAGTTATTTCCTTTCAAGTCACGTGTCTATATTGTGACACCAGAATGTATTGCTGTTTCATCAAACCCTTTCAGTGAACATTCAAGATGTACTTTCCTGTAAAAAGGACAGCAAAGCCACTTTATATTTGAAAAGATTGGAGCCGATGTTTACCACTTGCGGATATAATTTTTACCTAAAGCAATTGACAATTTTATTACACATCACATGCTGCTTTGCTCATATTTACCACATAATCAATTAGCTTCCTCTCCAGCAACCTAAATGCAATTACACAATCAGATGTATAATGAAAAATGGTTATATTTGAATATTAAATGGCTTGAAGGTATATTATATAAAATAATGCTCATCAACATCTATTTTTGTGCAGAAATGTGTTTGACCTGTTCCTCTGTGCCAGCGAGCAGACACGTCTTTCCCATCGCTCTCCACACTTCTTCAGCTGGCACTTTGTAAAATATTTACAAACATAAATGAACCTAACAAGGAGTGAAAGCACCCATTTGAGTGCCGACTTTGATTGACATGTGAGGGAATTTGGGTGTGTTTTTCTGCTTGGCTGGACTCATCTTCAGGCAGAGCTAATCATGGGACAGCCTGTACTAACTGTGCACTTTTCCTTGCTCTCTCCTATGAGTCAGAGGCTTTTGTAATACAGAAATGTCACATATTTTGAACCCTTGTTAGAACTGAGCTGTTGAAATCATTCATGCTGATGGAATGAGATGTGTGAGACGAATTGAAGAAATGACAAGAAAGTGAAAACCGAGCGAATGTGTTTTATCAAACACTTTCCCTGATAGGCTAATTCATCATTATATTATTATTCAGTTAACTTATTACATTCACAATCAAGACTTCAGAAAGAATAGCTTAAATACATACATTTGACATATTATTTATATTATCTTCTATCTTATAATGTCTTTTAATCAACTTTCCTTACTATTTATCAACCATCAATTGTACATGATTTAGAATGCTTTCATCAGTGTTTAGTTGTTACAACACCTTTTTTGTATTCTTTGAACATCTGACAATATGTTTTGCCATCTCTGTTACATTTTTGAATGTTCAGTTATTTGATTTTAATGACTTCATCTGCAAAAAGTACAATTTGTTTAACTGCAGGTGTGCCACTTTGATTTTACTTCAGGGAAATTCAACTTAAGCTTTATTATTTTAGCAAGATGATTTTTTTTACAGTGCGTAATGTTTTGTCAGAAGTGTTAAGGTGTAAGTCAGGTGTGAATTTAATTTATATGCCACCACAAAATATCTTTATTATACTAGAGGAAACACACAGACTGCCTTAGAAAACAAAAGTACACACTATTTATTCAGATTTAGTTACACATCAAGAGCAGCAAATAATTAAACAATCTTTCAAATTCATCTGTTCTTCTCATAGCGCTTCATAATCATAAAAATAGAAATCACATAATGTATAAATATCTGTAATACCATGTGTATATTTCCAATTCACAATCCATCTTGAGGTTACACTTTATTTTAAGGTGACGTAGTTACATTTTACTTACTCAAATAAGTACTGAAGAACTACATGTACTTACTAGTTACGGTTAGGGTTTTGGTTTAGGGTTAGTTAACTAACATCATTTACTGTTATTACTATGGTAAGTAGGCTACATGTAACGAGTAACTACGTCACTTTAAAATAAAAGTGTTACCCATCCAGCTTTATCTTTACAAACACTTCAGCAAAAAGTAATTGCAAAACGCTCCACGTGGACAGTCACACATTTTGCCGATTCTTGAGCCTTTTCTGATGGCGCATTGCTCCCCAACGTCGCACTGATGTGAAAGCAAATCGTAAGTGTTAGATAACTCATTGTCAGCGTTTTGTGAATACATGTAAACATTAAATATGCGATTTGAATCTAGACAAACCCCAAAAAGTATGAAAAGGGTTTTGTGCTACTCACTGTAGGAACGCGCCCAAACTTCTTTTCCCAAAGTGAGATGCGTTTACTCTGCAGTTTCTCCAGAACGTCATGTAAAGCTCCCAGCTGTGAACAGTAATAAACCGTCAATCATTAAATAGGTTTTTAATCAGGGAGCAACATTTGTTTTCTATATGCGCCGAGAATTGCGCAATACTTACCAGCTGCTTTTCGTTGGTCAGATTCGGGTCCTTTGGGTAAAACTCTCTCAAAGCTCTCGTTTCTAAGTCAGATTCGTTGTCCAAGTCCATTTCAGCACCCTGAATGCAGGTGAGCAGAACAGCACATGCCATCGCTGTCGTCCAGAGTTTGGAGCTCTCCATGGTCACAGACGAGATTGAACGCGTCCTCTGCAATGAGATTCAAGTGAACACTCGCTTCCCGCGGTCCAATCACCTTATATCTGCTCCAGGGACACACCACTCACTTCGGCCCTTCTTTTGCTCCACCTTACACATTGATTTCTTTCCATGCGTAAAAAAAGACGCAGACGATGACTCATTGCGTAAAGCTCCCGAGATTATGTCCAAAACAAGACAGACACACGCCTGAAGGGAGTTTATGCTGGTCATTTTTAGCCTATTTGTTATTATACATTAAAAATACGAGTATGAAACCGATTCCAGATCTAATTTGAAGACAAGGCAAGGCGTCACATTGTTTACAGTGTTACTGTTTATTTCTGAAATCAGTTTCATAGCCGCACATATGAACGACTTTTAAAGTATTTCCACCATTATTGCACAGGAAAGAAGATGACGTTCATTTGACACGTTGACTTTTTGAAGCATGTTTACAGAACATTTTAATGGTAACATTTTGAAATAGCACACACCAGTGAAACAATTCTTAGCTGGTTTTCTGGTGTCCCATTCTGGCCAGCTGAAAATTGCCCAAAATGCTTTAGAACCAAAGGATGTGTATGTTTTTTAAAACAGTGAACAAAACAATGTGACATTTCAAACATATGTGACTCTTTGCTTGTATGAAAATTTTGTCCTGAAAACCTTTCAGCCTAGATTTGTGCTAATGTGGTTTTATTGTATTCGCTTGTTACTACAATTTGATGGTAATAAGTTGAATTAGTACTAAGAAACCAACACCAATCTCATACAAATCCCTATCTGACAAACTGCCCTGCTCTCCCCATGCCCAAAACCCACTGTTTTTGAAATGTGGATGTAAAGTGGCCCTCTTTTCCAATAATTTTGAATTGTTTTTATTCAAATTATATATTATATAACAACATTATTGTCATCCCACACTAGTTTTGCATGACCATAATACCGATACTTATTTTTAGTAATGGAAAAAAATAAACATTGTGATAAAGATGTTGAAGCTTAAGTGTTCCTCCATACCAGCTGTCCTACTTGCATTCATGGCTTTTGTGAAGCATGGACAGCCTTTATTGAATGTCCAAAAGGAACATCAATAGCTTGCCAGAAAGAAAACACGCAAAAGAATAGGAAAAAAAAAAAAAAAACACTGAATGGTCCTTCATTTTTAGTGCTATTTTTCATAAATACACACAAGAAGGGAGTAAGTTAATACATTTTCTCTGGTCAACAAATTCATTTGGCCTTACCATTGTCCACTTTTGTTGATTAATCCTTTTCTAGGCACAGCAAGTGTTATTTAGTTGTTTCCGGCTGATTAATGCAAAGACAAGCCTCACTTTGATCCAGTCTCAGTTGCTTCATGAGGATTTTTTTTTTTTTTTTTTTGGCGGTAAGAGGCAGGAATCAAACCAAGTCCGTCTGACTGCTCTGTGGGCTGCATGAGTCATATCATTCCAATTACTATATGTATTATTGCCTGTCAGAAACTTGTCCCTTTGCACGGTTACCTGTTTATTAATACGACGACTGTTGGGGTAGTTTTGCTCACCACTCACGTCAAATGAGCTCTTTTCATTTCCTTCCAAGAAAAAATATTACATTTTGTGCAGGCAGATAGTTCATATGCATAATCGCGCATGTCAGTGGTTTAACACCAGCAAAATGTTTCACTTTTCACGGTCATTATTCACATAACATTTCTGCACACTGCTAAAATAAGGTCCTGGGGGGTGTCATTCCTGTCAAAACAGTGTGGAGCATTTTTGAAGAGATGATTACCGGATAGGACAGGATTGCCATAGGGTGTCAAATCCAGACCAAGTGTGAGAAAGGCTGAGAGGAACATAACCTAAAATACACACTGGCAGTTGTAGTAACTTGAGCATAAGCATTGCTGCTGTTGTGCACGTAGACTTCATTCACAATTTGAATTGACAGTTTTTAAATGGTATTTTGCTGTAATCTTTCAATGTGGTGAAGGCTCGCCACCCTCTAATAGGGTTTGTCTCTGATTTAAGTTGAGGAAATAATATATCTTCTGGCAAACAGCCTATATCCACAACAAAGAGCGTCTGACGTCTTTTAATAATAAACTCTCACCTTTAAATTCCCATTAAGATTATTGGAGCTTCCTAAGCCACTGAAGGAGGTTGTTTGTATATGCAGCGAAGAGGAAGATGGGTTCTGTCCTTTGAAGGCAAATCTCAAAGACGATGCAGGAGTTTTGTGTGGGAGAGATCAGAATTCATTATCTTCCTGACTTATCTAAGTATTCCTCTGAACTCTAAGATCCTGGCACATTTGTTTAGTTCAAAGATGTTTGTGTTCCCCTTTGGCTGGCATGTCGATGACCTCTCACCTTTTTTGATGAATCCTCTTGAGAAAGTCGAGTTACTGGAAAGACCTTGCGATGGAATTGATTTTGTGTGGGTGTGTGATTGATTTCCCTGTTCCTTCAGGTGATCAACTTAAGTGCATTATAGCTTTATTGCTTCTCTAATGATGAGAAATTAAAAGTGAATTAACATCTGTCACATCTATTTGGTGGAATCAAGTTCTAATTTCCTACCATGATGATTTGTTCAGTCAGATAAGACTCCCTGGGATCACATACGATCCCAAATTCCTTAAGGGTTAGTTCACCCAAAAATGAAAATGTGATGTTTATCTGCTTACCCCCAGTGCATACAACATGTAGGTGTCTTTGTTTCTTCAGTAGAACACAAATTAAGATTTTTAACTCTGACCGTTGCTGTATAATGCATGTCAATGGGGTTTTTATATGAGAGTCACTATGAGAGTAAAAACACAGACATACGAATCCATATTAAAACCTGCGGCTTGTGATGATACATTCTTAAAACACAAAATGATCGGTTTCTGCAAGAAACCAACCAGTATTTGTTATTTTTTTTACCTTTTACCTCATAGCAGACAAATTTTATCTAGTGTAACCATCCGTCAGTAGCCTATTTCCGTTGAAGAAGGTCACAACCTGGCGCGATCATATATATATATATATATATATATATATATATATATATATATATATTTTTTTTTCATTAGTGCATGCGCGGATCGGTCAAATGAGGCATCTATGTACATTTTAACTTCTTCGACGGAAGTACTGACAGATGGGAACACTAGATAAAATTTGTCTGCTGTGAGGTAAAACAATAACAAATACTGTTCGGTTTCTCGCAGAAGGTTTCTCATATAGAAACGTGATGCAAATATTCACAATGCAACCAAACACAGAAACACACACCATACTTGCAATGCAACTAAATACAGAAACTCAGTGCGAATACTCAGTGCAACCAAACACAGAAGCACACTGCCAATACTCTCAACGCAACCAAACACAGAAACACACTGCCAATACTCTCAACGCAACCAAACACAGAAACACACTGCCAATACTCTCAACGCAACCAAACACAGAAACACACTGCCAATACTCTCAACGCAACCAAACACAGAAACACACTGCCAATACTCTCAACGCAACCAAACACAGAAACACACTGCCAATACTCTCAACGCAAACAAACAAAGAAACACACTGCCAATACTCTCAACGCAACCAAACACAGAAACACACTGCCAATACTCTCAACGCAACCAAACACAGAAACACACTGCCAATACTCTCAACGCAACCAAACACAGAAACACACTGCCAATACTCTCAACGCAACCAAACACAGAAACACACTGCCAATACTCTCAACGCAACCAAACACAGAAACACACTGCCAATACTCACAACGCAACCAAACACAGAAACACACTGCCAATACTCTCAACGCAACCAAACACAGAAACACACTGCCAATACTCTCAACGCAACCAAACACAGAAGCACACTGCCAATACTCTCAATGCAACCAAACACAGAAACACACTGCCAATACTCTCAACGCAACCAAACACAGAAACACACTGCCAATACTCTCAACGCAACCAAACACAGAAACACACTGCCAATACTCTCAACGCAACCAAACACAGAAACACACTGCCAATGCTCTCAACGCAACCAAACGCAGAAACACACTGCCAATACTCACAACGCAACCAAACGCAGAAACACACTGCCAATGCTCTCAACACAACCAAACACAGAAACACACTGCCAATACTCACAACGCAACCAAACGCAGAAACACACTGCCAATACTCTCAACGCAACCAAACACAGAAACACACTGCCAATGCTCTCAACGCAACCAAACACAGAAACACACTGCCAATGCTCTCAACGCAACCAAACGCAGAAACACACTGCCAATACTCACAACGCAACCAAACACAGAAACACACTGCCAATACTCTCAACGCAACCAAACACAGAAATACACTGCCAATACTCTTAACGCAACCAAACGCAGAAACACACTGCCAATACTCTCAACGCAACCAAACACAGAAACACACTGCCAATACTCTCAACGCAACCAAACGCAGAAACACACTGCCAATACTCACAACGCAACCAAACACAGAAACACACTGCCAATACTCTCAACGCAACCAAACACAGAAACACACTGCCAATACTCTCAACGCAACCAAACACAGAAATACACTGCCAATACTCTCAACGCAACCAAACGCAGAAACACACTGCCAATACTCTCAACGCAACCAAACACAGAAACACACTGCCAATACTCTCAACGCAACCAAACGCAGAAACACACTGCCAATACTCACAACGCAACCAAACACAGAAACACACTGCCAATACTCTTAACGCAACCAAACACAGAAACACACAGCCAATACTCACAACGCAACCAAACACAGAAACACACTGCCAATACTCTCAACGCAACCAAACACAGAAACACACTGCCAATACTCTCAACGCAACCAAACGCAGAAACACACTGCCAATACTCACAACGCAACCAAACACAGAAACACACTGCCAATACTCTTAACGCAACCAAACACAGAAACACACTGCCAATACTCTCAACGCAACCAAACACAGAAACACACTGCCAATACTCACAACGCAACCAAACACAGAAACACACTGCCAATACTCTCAACGCAACCAAACACAGAAGCACACTGCCAATACTCACAACGCAACCAAACACAGAAACACACTGCCAATACTCACAACGCAACCAAACACAGAAACACACTGCCAATACTCACAACGCAACCAAACACAGAAACACACTGCCAATACTCCCAACGCAACCAAACACAGAAACATGACCCAAATAGCACAATATACAGTGTGTTGCAACTGAATAAAACACATGCAAATAAAAACAACACATGCAAGTTCAGAAAACATCTTCATCAATTGCTACAAATACTCACAATGCAACCAAATACAGAAACACACAGCAAACACAGAACAGAAATGTTTCAAGGGGACCCTAAAAAGTGACCACTGTAAAAAAAAGTCCGTAAAAATAGGGCACAATGTACTGTATAAATATGAAGGAACTTTCCTTATAGTTTTTTTTTACAGGTGTTTTACCTGTATTTTGAAATACACATAATTGCATTAGTTTGTGTTTCAAGGGTTGATGGAAATGTCCGTAAAATTATTGGATAATGTACTGGCAGAAAATTACCAGTATTTGCATTTAATTTTTTTTTACACTGTCTAAAAAATTGTCTAAATGTCTTGTAAAAAAGTGTTTCTGCATTTAGTTGCGTTATGAGTGTTTGCAGTGCTTTTCTATATTTGCTTGCATTGTGAGTATTTGCACAACATGTATTGTCAAACTGATAAAGATATTTTCTTAATTTAATGGCATTTCCTTCAGTTGCAGCTTGTTTAGCTCTCTCGGCCACCGTAAAAAGAGATAAAAATGTAAATGTGTACCTTGAATGTAATGAAAGTTGCTTTGGATAAAAGTATCTTTGAAATGCATAAATGTAAATGCAAAAGAATAACAAAGGAATCATATAGTTTCAGGAGCTTCAGCATAGCAACAGGGGGACTTGCTAAGAGGAAGAGCTGCGTCTGAACTGTCAATTACTCCAAAGGCTCTAACACTTTACCAGAACGCCAGAGGTCCCTTGTTAGTGCCAGACCTTCATTTGTCAACGCACAACACAGACTCCCCATTATGTCAGAGGGAGGGAGTCAACACTGAGAGCCAAAACACAAGCCAACAGTCGCGCTTCAGACAGCCTTTAGATCCCAGAACACAAAAATGAAGCTGATAAACAGGACCTGGGTTGGTTAATCAAGTTGTGAAGTGGCCAGTGTGCAACATTAGATGTCAGCAGGGATAGAGACACAGAATCAGGTCACTTCATTGTGCAGCAAAGATTATCTCATGTGTCAGTGACAACCACACTCCAGTCCACTGATTGCATCAGTCATTAAGATTACAGCAGCGGATGTGCCTGTTAGTCTGCTTCCTTAACAGATGCATCCATCAATGTCCTGGGTATTATAAGATACGAAAAGCATCCCCATGTACTCAATATTCCATACAGCTGTTATTAATATGCAAGCTGTAGTTACAGCAGAAAGAGCCTATATTTGTACTGAGCTGACCCCTCTTACCTCTATCAGAATCATTGGCTAGAGAGCAAGTGAGATGGTCAAGCACAAAGCAAAAGAGCAGTTTGAGTGTTTCAGGGGCTAAATGGAGTAAAGAATTATATAAAAAAGAGCCAAACAGGAGAAGCAGATATGAGCAACCTTGTTTAAATGCAAAGTCTGTCTTTGGCCTGTCATACCTAAGAAGAAGATTAAAGGGGGAATGGAGCAAGGCAAAGTGTATGGTATGCTTCTTTAAATAACACTGCGCAACGTTCTATTCCTGCTGAGGGTTTGGTAGGGGATCTTGTTCACAGATGTAATCTGTGTCTTTTAATATTTTTTTCATGTTTGATAAATAATTAAACCTTCCAAATGACATCTTTACTCCTGATACCTTTGAAGCATGAACAAGACTCGTTTTCTGTAATGGGATTGACATTTGTCTTGTTAAAACGTTTTTTTCTTAACTGACACAGTCACATGCATAATGCATTGGTTTTATCTCTTCAACCAAATCGTCCTAATTTGAGTTCAGATACATAAAGTGAAAGCTTTTCTACATCCACTCCCTTCAGCTTGGGGCAAAAAGCATCAGTGATATATTCTCAAAATTGCTAGAAAAGCTGTCCGCATGTACCGGGGTCCACGGTCTGAGTTGTTGTGCGTCATTGTGAGGTAATTAGAGGTCTCTGAAAAATCTGCCTCAACTCTTCCCTGCCTACAAAGCTTTATTTATTCTGATGAGGAGTTTCTTATCTCCGTAATTGCACTGTATAGCTATCGTGTGTGTGGTGTAAGCTTTATAATATTGCTTAACGACTCCACTTCCATTCCACCCACTCTCTTCAAATCCATTTTTAGACAAAAGCTTCACATCTTTAAGCTAACGCCAACATAACAGAATAAAGCGGACTGAGGAGGACAGAAAATGCCAAGAACTTCAAAGCAAGAACATTAGGTGACTTCTATGGCAAATATTTAGAGAGGGATTCTTTTCTCCAAGAAAACTGCTGTGTCAGAGACTTTTTACAATCACTGACAAAGAATTGTATAATTATAATTAGAACAATATGTATTTTTTCGAATTTAAGAATTGTATGTTTATTCAATGAGGATATATTTGTTAACATAATTGCTGTATGTTGATTTCTACACTTACTAATAGATTTTCAAAATCAAAAATGGCATTTGTTGACATTAGTTAATTCACTTTGAACTTACATGAACAATGCACAATTTTTTGTATTAACTAACATTATCTTCATATTCCATTAATAAATGCTGTAAAAATATGTATGACAATAATACATGTTATATACACTATATTGGCAAAAGTATTGGGACACCCAAACAAATAATTGAATTCAGGTGTTCCAATAACTTCCATGACCACATATAATCAAGCACATGCAGACTGCTTCTACAAGCATTTGTGAAAGAATGGGTTGCTCTGAGGAGCTCAGAGAATTCCAGCGTGGTATTGTGATAGGTTGCCACCTGTGCAATAAGTAGATTCATGAAATGTCCTCACAATTAAATATTCCACAGTCAACTTGTAGTGGTATTATAGTAAAGTGGAAGCCATTGGGAACAACAGCAACAGTAAAATCTCAGAGCAGGGGAAGTGCATGCTGAAACACATCGTGTGCAGAAGTCGCCAACTTTCTGAAGACCTCCAATCTTTTGAGTGTGGCCTTCAGATTAGCTCAAGAAGAGTGCGTAGAGCTTCATTTAATGTTGGATGCAGTGATATAAAGCACGCCACAACTGGACTCTAGAGCAGTGACGAATCACTCCTCTTGTCTATTAATCCAATGGTCGTGTCTGGGTATGGCGGTTGCAAGGAGAGCGGTACTTTTAAAGTGGAGCTGGAATTATGGTGTGGGGTTGTTTTTTTAGGGGCTGGACTTGGCTCCTTAGTGAAAAGAACTCTTAATGCTTCAGCATACAAAGACATTTTGGACAATTTTGTGCTCCCAACTTTGTGGGAACAGTTCGAGGAGGACCTCTTCCTGTTTCAACATGACTGCACACCAGTGCACCAAGCAAAGTTTGGTGTGGAGGAACTGGCCTTAACCCAATAGAATGATGATTTAGAATGGAGACTGTGAGCCAGACCTTCTTGCCTAACATCAGTGCCTGACCTCACAAATGCACTTCTGGAAGAAAAGTCAATTTCCAAGCACTCCTAAACGTTGTGGAAAGCCTCCCCAGAAGAGTTGAAGCTGTTATAACTGCAAAGGGTGGGCCAACTCCATATTAAACCCTACGGATTAAGAAGGGGATGTCATTAAATTTCACGAGCATGTAAAGGCAGGCATCCCAAAACGTGTAGTGTATGTTAGTGTATAGTGTATGTTATTACGAGCACTTTTGTTAGGTTTGATTTGACAGCACACACACACCAACATGACACTGAGCATTACATATATTGTACATGTTAATGTTTATATATATATATATATATATATATATATATATATATATATATATATATATATATATATATATATATATATATATATATATATATATATATATATATATATATGAATTAAAGGTTTCCCATGCATTACATGAATATTGACAGATTCTCTGACCCAGCAACTTCTGTGGATGGGGAGAAGTTACATAACAATGTATGTCTTGAAGACTGTGGTGTATTTTTAACCCTCATAATAAATAAAAATTTTAAGTAAAACAGTGTAATGTTTTATCTGTTCAGTGCATCAGATGTTCTCTCAGACAAAACCAGTAAGCCTCAGGGGCCTCTTCTGAAAGCAAAGTTATCGTCATTTTCACAGCAGCAGCCAAGAAGAAATCCGGGCAGGTTTGGGAGGCTCATCAGAGAGGTAAGATGACCAGCAGGATAGAAGGAGGACAGAATAATGAGTGTCAGCCGAGGAGCTTTAGATAGATTGCACATATATCTGAGGAAACTGTTCATTAACCTACGACACAAGTGTCACATAAGGCAACATGTCCTTTCCAACACTAAATTGAGTTTCCATCATCCAATGAGCATTTATTTGAAAAACAAGCGCTTTTTCATTTTGCCAGCCTCCTCCACCAGCTCCACAGAAGCGTAATTACACAGCATAAATAATTAAAGAAGTGAGCAGCTGATTATTGCAGACTTAATGACTCACTCAGTCTCTCACTAACTGCTTCCTTCCATGAGGACTGACAAAGCCATTGGAAGAGACAAGTACGGCATATCTTCTTTGCTGGAATGCCTCGCTTCTGATGTTTGCAATTTCTTAATTATACGTTTTATGGAATTCTGAGACAGACATCAGATTTCAGCTGTATTTGCTTTTCCACTCATTTAATGACATTTTGGTTATTGAGAAAGTTCTAAATGAAAATTTGGATGACTTGAATACAATTCCTTTCCTCAACCCAAATCTTATTAAGGATCAAACAAGGGTCAAATCTCATAAAGTTTATAGCTTATAAATGAGGCTGTAATATAGGATTTTTTTTTATTTTAATTATTGCTAAGCATTTTAGACATGAATCTGACCTAGCCTGGCCTATTGTACGTTCAATAAAAAAGTAATGGTAGACTCAGTGTTTATAATAAGTAAACAAACAATGCCATCTAGTGTTCAATTAAAACAACAAATTAATACAAAAATAAAATAAAACAATGCTTGGTTTTGTTATCATTATGAGGACAAACTACTTTGATATTTATCTTGAGTTCACCCAAAAATTGAAATTACCCCATGATTTACTCACCATCAATACCTCCTAGCCCTAGGTGTATATGATATTCTTCTTATAGACAAATAAAATCCGAGTTATATTAAAAAATATATCCTGGCTAATGGCATGATTGTGGCTGTTTTTGAAGTCCATAAAAGTGCATATGCCATACAACTGCTCCACATGGCTCATGGGGGTTCCAAGCGATTCGGTGTTGTGTGTAAGAAAAATATCCATATTTTAAACTTTATAGAGTAAATTAATTAGCTTCTGTAGCCTTCATCATCGTATGGAAAAGTGTAGCTCCTCCCGGCAGTTCAAAATGCTTACGCTACGTCTAGTGCCGCCGCTCCCGCCACGCGCTGCGCGTAGGGCACCAAGTGCTGAGGGGGGCACCACGATAAATTTCTCATGAGCTAATTTTCACATTTGAGTGAATTAACCCTTTAAGTAGCCTAATAAGACGAACAATATTTTAAACAATATAAACCACCAGCACAATGTCACGTTTGTCACATGTCTGTTTGTGTTTGGACTTGTATCTGTCACTTTTCCAGTTTCCCGCCACTTGTCTGTCCCCCATTAGACAGACTAGGTTGATAGGCAACGTGGGGAGAGGACGCTGGCGTTGTCTGTTCGCCGCTTCCCCACCCACAAATAATCATGTTAACTGTACATTTAGATTTAGGTTTTATTTTATTTTATTATGTTTGTGACTAGTCTAACAGTCAGAGCTACAATTGTGACTGTTGCTGATTGCTGGGAGCTACTGAGAGGACGTTGTCGCCGTTTTCCACCGCCTCTCCGATGTTTATGTTTGAATAGTTGCGGTTGGTTCTGGTTTGAAGGACATTTCATGTTGCTCTCTTCTGGGTGTCGGCTGCTCACTGGTGGTCTCGGTGGTCTCCCTCCCTTGAGCTGCATGGTGGCTGACGTTTGCACCGGCCTAGCGTCATCAGCATCCGGCATGATGTTGGGATGTTCCGCTTCTCGGCTGCTGAGTCTCGGCTGCACCGCTGTTCTGCATTGCGGCTGTGGAAGGGCTTGGACTTCTGTGCCAACCCCGGTGTGTCCACAGAAGTGCCCGGTAAACTTTTTTTGCCTCCTACATGGTGCTGCGGTGATCCCCATCGTCTGAATCGTTCGTATGTATAATACGCCATAAAGTGCGTATCATATGCACGCGAAAAACCGCGTACCATACGCACGCCAAACTCCAAACACCAAACTCATTTTGGCGTATACAGTCCACGAGATTGCAAACTCGTACGATTTATATGCATTTTCGTGAGATCCGTCTCGTTTCTGTTCACCATCAGCTCTGTTTTCTGTTCACCATCAGCTCTGTTTTCTGTTCTCCATCAGCTCTTTTTCTGTTCTCCATCAGCTCTGTTTTCTGTTCACCACCAGCTCTGTTTTCTGTTCATCATCAGCTCTGTTTCTGTTCTCCATCAGCTCTGTTTTCTGTTCACCATCAGCTCTGTTTTCTGTTCTCCATCAGCTCTGTTTCTGTTCACCATCAGCTCTGTTTCTGTTCACCATCAGCTCTGTTTTCTGTTCACCATCAGCTCTGTTTTCTGTTCACCATCAGCTCTGTTTACTGTTCACCATCAGCTCTGTTTCTGTTCACCATCAGCTCTGTTTCTGTTCACCATCAGCTCTGTTTTCTGTTCACCATCAGCTCTGTTTTCTGTTCTCCATCAGCTCTGTTTTCTGTTCACCATCAGCTCTGTTTTCTGTTCTCCATCAGCTCTGTTTCTGTTCACCATCAGCTCTGTTTTCTGTTCACCATCAGCTCTGTTTCTGTTCACCATCAGCTCTGTTTCTGTTCACCTTCAGCTCTGTTTTCTGTTCACCATCAGCTCTGTTTTCTGTTCACCTTCAGCTCTGTTTCTGTTCACCATCAGCTCTGTTTCTGTTCACCATCAGCTCTGTTTTCTGTTCACCATCAGCTCTGTTTTCTGTTCTCCATCAGCTCTGTTTCTGTTCACCTTCAGCTCTGTTTTCTGTTCACCATCAGCTCTGTTTCTGTTCACCATCAGCTCTGTTTCTGTTCACCATCAGCTCTGTTTTCTGTTCACCATCAGCTCTGTTTCTGTTCACCATCAGCTCTGTTTCTGTTCACCTTCAGCTCTGTTTTCTGTTCACCATCAGCTCTGTTTTCTGTTCACCTTCAGCTCTGTTTCTGTTCACCATCAGCTCTGTTTTCTGTTCACCATCAGCTCTGTTTTCTGTTCTCCATCAGCTCTGTTTTCTGTTCACCATCAGCTCTGTTTCTGTTCACCATCAGCTCTGTTTTCTGTTCACCTTCAGCTCTGTTTCTGTTCACCATCAGCTCTGTTTCTGTTCACCATCAGCTCTGTTTTCTGTTCACCATCAGCTCTGTTTTCTGTTCTCCATCAGCTCTGTTTTCTCTTCTCCATCAGCTCTGTTTTCTGTTCTCCATCAGCTCTGTTTTCTGTTCTCCATCAGCTCTGTTTCTGTTCACCATCAGCTCTGTTTTCTGTTCACCATCAGCTCTGTTTCTGTTCACCATCAGCTCTGTTTCTGTTCACCTTCAGCTCTGTTTTCTGTTCACCATCAGCTCTGTTTCTGTTCACCATCAGCTCTGTTTTCTGTTCACCATCAGCTCTGTTTTCTGTTCTCCATCAGCTCTGTTTTCTCTTCTCCATCAGCTCTGTTTTCTGTTCTCCATCAGCTCTGTTTTCTGTTCTCCATCAGCTCTGTTTTCTCTTCTCCATCAGCTCTGTTTTCTGTTCTCCATCACCTCTGTTTCTGTTCACCATCAGCTCTGTTTTCTGTTCACCATCAGCTCTGTTTTCTGTTCACCATCAGCTCTGTTTTCTGTTCTCCATCAGCTCTGTTTCTGTTCACCATCAGCTCTGTTTTCTGTTCACCATCAGCTCTGTTTTCTGTTCACCATCAGCTCTGTTTTCTGTTCTCCATCAGCTCTGTTTCTGTTCACCATCAGCTCTGTTTTCTGTTCACCATCAGCTCTGTTTCTGTTCACCATCAGCTCTGTTTCTGTTCACCTTCAGCTCTGTTTTCTGTTCACCATCAGCTCTGTTTCTGTTCACCATCAGCTCTGTTTTCTGTTCACCATCAGCTCTGTTTTCTGTTCTCCATCAGCTCTGTTTTCTCTTCTCCATCAGCTCTGTTTTCTGTTCTCCATCAGCTCTGTTTTCTGTTCTCCATCAGCTCTGTTTTCTGTTCTCCATCAGCTCTGTTTTCTCTTCTCCATCAGCTCTGTTTTCTCTTCTCCATCAGCTCTGTTTTCTGTTCTCCATCAGCTCTGTTTTCTCTTCTCCATCAGCTCTGTTTCTGTTCACCACCAGCTCTGTTTCTGTTCACCATCAGCTCTGTTTTCTCTTCTCCATCAGCTCTGTTTTCTGTTCTCCATCAGCTCTGTTTTCTGTTCTCCATCAGCTCTGTTTTCTGTTCACCATTAGCTCTGTTTTCTGTTCACCATCAGCTCTGTTTCTGTTCACCATCAGCTCTGTTTTCTGTTCACCATCAGTTCTGTTTTCTGTTCACCATCAGCTCTGTTTTCTGTTCACCATCAGCTCTGTTTCTGTTCACCATCAGCTCTGTTTTCTGTTCACCATCAGCTCTGTTTCTGTTCACCATCAGCTCTGTTTCTGTTCACCATCAGCTCTGTTTTCTGTTCACCATCAGCTCTGTTTTCTGTTCACCATCAGCTCTGTTTCTGTTCTCCATCAGCTCTGTTTTCTGTTCACCATCAGCTCTGTTTCTGTTCACCATCAGCTCTGTTTTCTGTTCACCATCAGTTCTGTTTTCTGTTCACCATCAGCTCTGTTTCTCTTCTCCATCAGCTCTGTTTTCTGTTCACCATCAGTTCTGTTTTCTGTTCACCATCAGCTCTGTTTCTGTTCACCATCAGCTCTGTTTCTGTTCACCATCAGCTCTGTTTTCTGTTCACCATCAGCTCTGTTTTCTGTTCACCATCAGCTCTGTTTCTGTTCGCCATCAGCTCTTATTCTGTTCACCATCAGCTCTGTTTCTGTTCACCATCAGCTCTGTTTCTGTTCACCATCAGCTCTGTTTTCTGTTCACCATCAGCTCTGTTTTCTGTTCGCCATCAGCTCTGTTTCTGTTCGCCATCAGCTCTGTTTCTGTTCACCATCAGCTCTGTTTTTGTTCACCATCAGCTCTGTTTTCTGTTCTCCATCAGCTCTGTTTTCTGTTCACCATCAGCTCCGTTTCTCTTCACCATCATCTGTTTTCTGTTCACCATCAGCTCTGTTTTCTGTTCACCATCAGCTCTGTTTCTGTTCACCATCAGCTCTGTTTTCTGTTCACCATCAGCTCTGTTTTCTGTTCACCATCAGCTCTGTTTTCGGTTCACCATCAGCTCTGTTTCTGTTCACCATCAGCTCTGTTTCTGTTCACCATCAGCTCTGTTTCTCTTCTCCATCAGCTCTGTTTTCTGTTCACCATCAGCTCTGTTTTCTGTTCACCATCAGCTCTGTTTTCTGTTCACCATCAGCTCTGTTTTCTGTTCACCATCAGCTCTGTTTCTGTTCACCATCAGCTCTGTTTTCTGTTCACCATCAGCTCTGTTTCTCTTCTCCATCAGCTCTGTTTTCTGTTCACCATCAGTTCTGTTTTCTGTTCACCATCAGCTCTGTTTTCTGTTCACCATCAGCTCTGTTTCTGTTCACCATCAGCTCTGTTTTCTGTTCACCATCAGCTCTGTTTTCTGTTCACCATCAATTCTGTTTCTGTTCATTTGTCTGTGTTGGTTGATTTTTTTGTATTCTATATTTTTTTTTTACTTTTTATTCATTTTTTTGTGTTATTTGTTCCCTTTGTTTCACTTTGAGATTCTTCGGAATGAAAAGTGCATTATAAATAAAATCTATTATTGTTATTATTATTCATATGTGCCAGCTGTGTCCTAGACTAGTCATCTAGTTGCTATAAGTTCTCCCTTTTCACGGAGTCTTTGTCTGATCACTGTTATGACAGTTATGTTGTTTGTGTGTTTGCCTGTCTTTAATTTGTGTGAGATTGAACTACTGTTTGAACTGTACCTGCCTTTACCTACCTGTGACAACGTTACAGCAAATAGGCAACATGTCCAAGTCTTCTAACAACCCCCACATTAAGCTAATGTCACCAAGAAATCACATATATTTATGGAACATTAGTATTTTTTAAATTATTTATTCGTGAGCATTTTAAAAAAAAATGCATGTGCCCTCATAATCTTTAATCAGAAAATCAACTTGTGCATTTTTTTCCTTGCTTGAAAAACCATTCGCAATTTCCGTTTCAAGAACTGATGTAACGTGAAGCCCAAGTATGGTAATCATACTCTGAGGCTGCGTCTGAAACCTAGGAAATGCTGCCTTCAGAGGACACATTTCAAGGCAGGAAGGCATCAAGGCAAGTCCGTATCTATTGTTTGCTTCACTTCCTGTCTCCTGAGATACCTTCATCTGATCGAGTTTTGAAAGCAGCATACATGTATCCTTTGGCCTTTGCTGCCTTTGCTGATATCCCACAATCCTTTGCTTTCCATTCTGTGACAGTTGAGCTGGGGAAAAAAATGGTGTCTGAAAGTTGCGTTTGAGGGTCAGTTTGTGTATAATTGTACAAAACCGATTCTAAAAAAGTTGGGACACTGTACAAATTGTGAATAAAAAATCAATGCAATAATTTACAAATCTCATAAACTTAGATTTTATTCAGAATAGAATATAGCTAGATAACATATCAAATGTTGAAAGTGAGACATTTTGAAATGTCATGGCAAATATTGGCTCATTTTGGATTTCATGGGACCTACACATCCCAAAAAAGTTGGGACAGGTAGCAATAAGAGGCTGGAAAAGTAATAAGGAACAGCTGGAGGACCAATTTGCAACTTATTAGGTCAATTGGCAACATGACTGGGTATAAAAAAAGCCTGTCAGAGTGGCAGCGTCTCTCAGAAGTCAAGATGGGCAGAGGATCACCAATTCTCCCAATGCTGCGGCGAAAAATAATGGAGCAAAATCAGAAAGGAGTTTCTCAGAGAAATATTGCAAAGAGTTGAAGTTATCATCACCTACAGTGCATAATATCATTCAAAGATTCAGAGAATCTGGAATAATCTCTGTGCGTAAGGGTCAAGGCCGAAAAACCATACTGGATGCCCATGATCTTCGGGCCCTTAGACGGCACTGCATCACATACAAGAATGCTACTGTTATGAAAATCATATAGCATGGGCTCAGAATTTTTTTTCCCGGAAAATACAATCCACAGTGCCATTTGCAGTTTCTGGCTAAAACTATAGGTCAAAAAAGAAACCATATCTAAACATGATCCAGAAGCACAGGCGTTTTCTCTGGGCCAAGGCTCCTTTAAAATGGATTGTGGCAAAAGTGGAAAAGTGTTCTGTTGTCAGACAAATCAACATTTTAAGTTATTTTTGGAAAACTGGGATGCCATGTCATCCAGACTAGATCCAGGTACTTAAATGGCCAGCCTGCAGTCCAGATCTTTCACCCACAGAAAACATTTGGCGCATAATAAAGAGGAAGATGCTAAAAAGAAGACCTAAGACAGTTGAGCAACTACAAACCTGTATTAGACAAGAATGAACAACAACATTCATTTTCCTAAACTTGAGCAACTTGTCTCCTCAGTCCCCAGACGGTTGCAGACTGTTATAAAAAGAAGAGGGGATGCCACACAGGTGTCAACATTACCTTGTCCCAACTTCTTTGAGATGTGTTGATTCCCTTAAATTTAAAATTAACTTATTTTTTCCCCCTTAAAACCATATATTTTTTTAGTTTAAAAATTTGATGTCATTTATGTTGTATTCTAAAATAAAATATTGAAATGTAAAACGTCTACATCATTGCATTCTGGTTGTACAGTGTCCCAACTTTTTTAGAATCTGGTTTGTAATTTTTTTTACTAACATTTTCCATTTCTGATGTAATTTCTTGAGAGAAATTACTAATGTAATAATTAAATATTTGTTTAGTTTTCACCAAAGCTCTCCCTATTTTGCTGTAGATCATTAAACTGTTACACTGCCTTAGAAGTCTGTCCAAAATTAGTTTTGTGAGGTGCCTTTGTGTAGAAAACGCTGCCTTACAAGCCATTGTCTGATAAGGCAGCGAGGCAACAAGTCAGCTAGGTTTTTGGACGCAGCCGGAATTTGTCCTCTGTATTTAATCCATCCAAGCAGGACAGGTGTGCTCTTTTTGTTGCGATGGAGATTGCCTAGAGCGACAGTTGTGTTGGGGGCGCGGGTGTGACCCCCTTAGGCCCGCTTCCCATTAATCATAGCATTAGAACGAGTAAAATAAAACATAATGTTTATTAAAAATGGCCCTCATCCTAAGGTGCCCCCTCAGCCACATTTAATTATGTGAGAAAAATACGTCCACACACAGACAATGGGCACCCAGCAATTTAACCTTTGTGCTTAAAGTCTGAATCTCATTAGGCCACAAAGCCCAAGAGATGAGACCAGCACTGAAACAAACAAACAAACAAACAAACAAACAAACAAACAAACAAACAAACAAACAAACAAACAAACAAAAACAGATCACAATCATCAAAATCATAACAGTTGTTACAAATGAATGAAGTAGGCCTAAATTAGAATTTTATGTCTTCAAACAGAATATCCCTCCACAGTCAGAGATATAAATAAGAGACGAATTCTCGCAGTGAAATACTTTGAAAAACTTCCCCACTTTATTCCACATCAGAAACACTGTCTAAAAAGATCAAATGCAGATGTGACCGAGGGTGGACAGTCATCACGCATCTGTCACAGCAGGACTCAAAGGAGCTGAACACCCTCAAAAACCAATTACCTCTCTGATCTTCTGAGCCAGAATATTTTCAGTTATCTGTTGCAGTGTGTGCTTAATGTTCATTACTGTCTTGTTGAAAGTGTATTTTATTAGATTTTATTGTAATTTATTTTTGTACTTCTTTTAGTATTATTTATATTACCAATACTGGCACCTTCCCATCAGCGTTTTTATTGTGTTTTAATGTTGCGGCATTGTGTTTAAAGGGTTAGTTATTAATTACTCATCCTCGTGTCGTTCCAAAACTGACATGTCGTCATGTCAAATCTTCGTTTACCTTCAGAACACAAATGAAGATATTTGATTACAGCTCTCTGACCCCTTCCATAGAGAGCAATTTAATTACCACTTTCAAGCCCAGAAAGGGTATAAAAACATCATTAAAAGAGTCCATGTGACTAGTGGTTTAACCTTATTTTTATGAAGCCACAGGAATACTTTTTGTGAGCAAAAAACGAACAAAAATAACGACTATATTCAACAATTTCTTCTCGTCTGTGCTAGTCTCCTGGCTCTTGGCTATTCCTGCGTCAGCAACACATGCATGCGTCATTGTGCTCACGTTAACTGCGTCAGCAAATGGTAAGCCGCCGTTCTCCCATAGCTCTGACGTAACTCAAAAGCGCTGGACTGTATTTATTACAATAACAGCGTAGGAGACTGACACGGATGTGAAGAAATTGTTGAATAAAGTCGTTATTTTTGTGTGGTTTTTGCACACAAAAAGTATTCTTCTTGTCACTTCATAAAATTAAGGTTGAACCACTGTAGTCACATGTGCTGTTTAAACAATGTATTTCCTTTTTGAGCCTTGAAAGCTCTCGGATTTCATCAAAAATATCTTTGTGTTCCGAAGATGAACAAAGGTTTTATGAGAGTCATTAATGACAGATTTTCCTTTTTGGTGAACTAACCCTCTAAAGCAATCACACATGCAATCACACATTCCAATATATGGAATATGATTATTTTATGCATTTTAAAAAAAAAAAGTATTTACATTTATAACACTAAATGTTACCGCTTCTGTGACGGTGTTTCTAATACAGCATCTAGGAGTGACGGTAAAATGAACATCTTTCTCTCTTTTCACTGCCATTATCAATCTCACTCTATTTTCCCCTCTTTTTTAAAGTTGTGAAATCACTATTGTGGAGTTTTTCTTTTGGCATTTGAGCAAATGGGGACACAGCAAATACATTTAATATATTCTCTCATTCACCGCTATAAAAGTTTACCCAACTATGACAACTTCCACTGAGAAACTCGGAAATGTGAAAAGGGTCAATTAGTTTTTGCTCACTATATACTGTCCAAATAATTCAAACATAGAAAAAACATTTCAATAATTTGTATTTTTTCAATAAAGAATGTTTCACTTTGGTGAGGTATCTGCAAAGAACCCAGACACAAATGAGAACTGTTGTGTGTACTTGTGATTTAATTGAACTGTTGTGTTGTTATAGGTCTCCCATTTCTCAGCTGATGCAAGTTGGCTGCTATGCGGCAACAAGATGCATAGATTTTGAATCTTTTTCATGTTATAATAAACAGCCTGTGGTAAGAAATTGTGCTGTGATAGAAATCTCTATGCTGTTGAAGTCTGTTTAATATCCCTTTCCAGCTCACAGGTAGTTTAGTTAATATTAAAGACATATTTTCCAACACTAAAGCTCCCGTCATAATAAAAGTGATAAAAAAATTACAAAATATTTTAATTCTTCTTGAACACACTGCAGACATGCCTCTCTAAAGGCGTTAACTGTATCACTCAGAGCATTTTATTGCCAGAGCTGAAAACAAATAATAACCCCAGTCATTATGGGTTCATTTAAACATCGTAATTACCATATCAGATTAAATACACATCTTACTGTTTATGTTGAATATCTTTTACAATCAAACAGTAAATGTAAGCCATAAATGAATAAAAATCCAATTTCCAAATAAGATAAAAATGCTTTCTGAACATGTGCCCTGAAATAATACTAATGTATGTGATTATTCAGTGCATTTAAAGGCATATATTAATGAAGTCCTGAAAAAAAAAGCCTTCATAAAAGCAACTGAGGTACAAAACAACACCATATGCTGCAAGTTACTATTACACCACAATATTATTCAGTGAAACACTGGAAAAAATAAATAATTCAGTGGTTTGGCCTCATGACTAACAGGTTAAACATATTTATTTAGTGGTCATTAAAGTGTCATGAGTGTGTGTGTATAACACAGAACATCTAAATAATGCACCATTGTGTCTCAAGAGGACACTAAACTGACCGATTTCAAGAAATTGATCAGAAAGTTGCACAATATATCAACCGCTCTCTTTCTCAGGGGAAACATTCACACTGCAGTCTTGTTATAGAGCCTCATATAAGTCATACAGCTAAACGCAAGAATGCAATGTGTAAATGATGACATCCAACATTGAAGAACAGCTCATAATCTTTCAGCAGGTTTAAATGAAGGCCTATCTCATGGCTCTTTTTATACTTTTACATCCTATTTCACAGCTGCTGTGGATCTTTCATAATAATCTGGTTATTCCATTCAGTGAATTTTATAGAAGAACATTTTAAAGCTGTATTCTGCACGTCACAAATGTGTATATTTCTGTAGGAATAGTATAGTTTTAATAGTAAAGTCAGATTGTAGCATCTTATATATCCACAAAATACCAATCCTACCTTAAACAATATGCTTTTAATTATACCACAGATGACGTTGTTCTTAGATCAATGGGGACAGGGCCTAGATCACACAGATAACTTTACTATTGAACCCCTGGGGTTTACCTTGATTGACTGTAATCAAGTGACTAAGCCAAACATAATGGCCTGGATGCCCTCGTGAACTGATATTCTGTAGATACAGCATCGTTTTATTGTCTTGGCAGAAAGCATTCAGGAATAACATCACTGTTTCTCCTAAAGGCAATGAAACTTCAGGATCTTTAAATTAGTAATTTTCTAGGTCATTGACTTTAAATCTGATGTGCAAGTGTAGTCAGTGATTCACAATTTGCAATTTTGCACTTTATACTTCTCATTTTCTGTAGACTAAATTATTGCATATATTTCTGGAAATCGATTTGTGATGGGGTTTGCATGTTCGAATCAAGTTCACAGTGAGAATATGAATTACATTGCCCATCTGTGTACTCCCACCCCTATTATGTGTCTGAAGAGAAACACTTTAAAGATGGCTGTACATCCTTCCTTGTCTAAGGGTTTATAAAGACAAGGATGTTCAGATACATTTATATGTATAAATAAATAATAATAGATTTTATTCATAACGCACTTTTCATTACGAAGAATCCCAAAGTGCAAAAAAAAAAAATATATATATATATATATATACAGGACCTTCTAAAAAAATTAGCATATTGTGTTAATTATTAAGTTAATTATTTTCCATAATGTAGTGATAAAAATTTAACTTTCATATATTTTGGATTCATTGCGCACCAACTGAAATATTTCAGGTCTTTTAATACTGATGATTTTGGCATACAGCTCATGAAAACCCAAATATTTTGCATATTTCATCCGACCAATAAAAGAAAAGTGTTTTTAATACAAAAAGTCAACCTTCAAATAATTATGTTCAGTTATGCACTCAATACTTGGTCGAGAATCCTTTTGCAGAAATGGCTGCTTCAGTGTGGCATGGCATGGAGGCGATCAGCCTGTGGCACTGCTGAGGTGTTATGGAGGCCCAGAATGCTTCGATAGCGGCCTTAAGCTCATCCAGAGTGTTGGGTCTTGCGTCTCTCAACTTTCTCTTCACAATATCCCACAGATTCTCTATGGGGTTCAGGTCAGGAGAGTCGGTAGGCCATTTGAGCACAGTAATACCATGTTCAGTAAACCATTTACCAGTGGTTTTGGCACTGAGCAGCGGCCAGGTCGTGCTGAAAAACAAAATCTTCATCCTCATAAAGCTTTTCAGCAGATGGAAGCATGAAGTGCTCCAAAATCTCCTGATAGCTAGCTGCATTGACCCTGCCCTTGATAAAACACAGTGGACCAACACCAGCAGCTGACATGGCACCCCAGACCATCACTGACTGTGGGTACTTGACACAGGACTTCAGGCATTTTGGCATTTCCTTCTCCCCAGTCTTCCTCCAGACTCTGGCACCTTGATTTCCGAATGACTTGCAAAATTTGCTTTCATCCAAAAAAGTACTTTGGAACACTGAGCAACAGTCCAGTGCTGCTTCTCTGTAGCCCAAAAGTGGCTTGACCTGGGGAATGCGGCACCTGTAGCCCATTTCCTGCACACGCCTGTGCACGGTGGCTCTGGATGTTTCTACTCCAGACTCAGTCCACTGCTTCCACAGGTCCCCCAAGGTCTGGAATCGGTCCTTCTCCACAATCTTCCTCAGGGTCCGGTCACCTCTTATCGTTGTGCAGCGTTTTTTTGCTACACTTTTTCCTTCCCACAGACTTCCCACTGAGGTGCCTTGATACAGCACTCTGGGAACAGCCTATTCGTTCAGAAATTTCTTTCTGTGTCTTACCCTCTTGCTTGAGGGTGTCAATGATGGCCTTCTGGATAGGGTCGGGTTGGCAGTCTTACCCATGATTGCGGTTTTGAGTAATGAACCAGGCTGGGAGTTTTTGAAAGCCTCAGGAATCTTTTGCAGGTGTTTAGAGTTAATTAGTTGATTCAGATGATTAGGTTAATAGCTCGTTTAGAGAACCTTTTCATGATATGCTAACTTTTCGAGAATTTTGGATTTTCATGAGCTGTATGCTAAAATCATCAGTATTAAAACAATAAAAGACCTGAAATATTTCAGTTGGTGTGCAATGAATCTAAAATATCTGAAAGTTTAATTTTTATATTAATAAAATAATATATATATATATATATATATATATATATATATATATATATATATATATATATATATATATATATATATATATATATATATATATATATATATATATATTTAATAGGCCACAATGTACTGTATTATGTTAACAGAATTTTTAGAATTTTTTATGTTTGTTTTTTTACAGGTGTCTTTTTTTGCACCTCATTGTGTTGTGTTTTAAGTTTATTGAAAATGTCCATAAAATTAATGTTCAGATAATGAGCTACCACTGTTTCTGTCATTTTATGTATTTATATTAAGTTTTTATAGTGAATGTATGTATAGACACATTATAAACATTGTAGCTGGCCGGAACATTTTGGCATAACAAAAAAACGTCATATTTATTTAGATGTTTTAATCAGGCTACTTGCCTCGTTGGGTAAGTGAAATGATTATTAATTGGCGTAAGTTTCAGTAGACTGGAAGTCACTGAACTAGGCTACTAAAATATAAAAAATAAATTAGACCAGAGATTGTATTCATTTTCATCCATTTGTGACACATTTTGAAATGTAAAAGTGTTAAGAAGTTAGTTTCTTTGTTAAACTTATGCCCCCCCCCCCTCCCCCCACACACACACAACAACATAATTCATAAAGACAATAAGATGTGCTGAAGAATAATAATGTTTATTGATATCAAGACAACATTAAAAATATAAATAAATAAATAAATAAATAAATAAATAAATAAATAAATAAACACAGTCTAAAAAACATGCTTTTTTGTTACTGCTTGTCATTCTGCAATATACGTGTTGTTAGACCTGGTATACAAGTGAAAACAGATTTCCACTCTCTTCCACTTTCAGGTCAACGTTTGTGCGTGACATTATGATCAAGAAAGGATGAAGGATTTGCTTCTTTTTAATGATTCAGATGCATTTTAGGAGAAATGAGTTACAGTTGGATCCTCTGATACATTCACACAATTTTCCAAAGCGTGGACCAAGTCTCATGGCGCAGCGGGATCCCACAGCACACTACAGTGAAACAGAGAAATAATTTCACATTGCTGTTATGTTATATTATAAGACCTGTATGAAGCAAATTACTTATAATATGAAGGGGAAATGTTTTTACCTGTGGAATGCCTCGTTTTTCTGAAGTTGGTAAACTGGTCTGATATCTACCCAAAAGCGCATTCATAGCCTCAACCTATGCAAAAACAAGCATATCCATAATCAATGGACTAACCTTTTTTTATTTTTATTATTGAGATATGAATGAAAATAATTACACTTTTATAGCCCTATTCCATTTAGATGCAATTAGTCTAAATATAAACACAAACAAGTGTGATACTACTTCACCAACCAATTATCTAGTTTTTGGTTCACAGCCTAATTGGCCACCTCACTAAGCCTATATAAAACTATATCACGCTACAAAGAAATAAACAAAACTATAAAAGGGCGCGCGCGAATACTTACTAATTCGTTTCCCATTTCATGCTGGGATAGTTGTGTGTAATCTTCTGAGGAGAGTTCTTGGGAAGTTTGTCCGGAGCACATGACGGTAAAGAGGCCGATCATGATTAATCCGGATAGTATCTCTGAGGTCATGGTCCAGAATCGCGTCAACTGCCAGGCTCACAGGAAACTGAGGTGTGGAGAGTCGAGTCACTTAAATACAGTAAACACCGTCTATTGAACCATTCACTGGCAGTTTTATAAACTGATATGCCCCGCCCTGACGTAGGTTAACGGCTTATATCGTGTCAGCTATTGGGCAAATGAGCTGACGCTGAGATTGGAACATAAACAAGCAAGTTTATTACTGCATGTGAAATAGGGAATTCTCCTTTATGCTGTCGTCCTATGCAGGCATATACTGCAGCTGTAGTACAACAAGAATAGAATAGAATAGAATAGAATAGAATAGAATAGAATAGAATAGAATAGAATAGAATAGAAAAGAATAGAATAGAATAGAATAGAATAGAATAGAATAGAATAGAATAGAATAGAATAGAATAGAATAGAATAGCCCTATTATTCTTTTATAATTATTGCTGCCGTTTGTTTGAGCAATAGGCTATATGAGTAGGCCTACTATTAGTCAACAGCTAAGTCTTCACCTGCGTTAGGCGCAATACAGGTTGTTTCAAAGCAGCATTACATTGATAAACAGGAAAATAATGGTGCATATGTGTAAAGTAGGCCTACATCAATTCTGTATAGTACAAGCGAGTACAAGCAGGTCTGCAGAAAACAGTGATGTCATCATCCAGCTACTGCATGTTGGGTTCCCATCCAATAGTGTCAGTGCAGTCAATATCATAAGCAAGCAGAGGGGACAGTGGCAAGAAACCCGAACTCCGTGACAGAATTTTTATTATTAGTTATTATTGTATTTATTATAGTTATTCTTCTTCTTAGACTATCTATCTATCTATCTATCTATCTATCTATCTATCTATCTATCTATCTATCTATCTATCTATCTATCTATCTATCTATCTATCTATCTATCTATCTATCTATCTATCTATCTATCTATCTAACTATCTATCTATCTATCTATCTATCTATCTATCTATCTATCTATCTATCTATCTATCTATCTATCTATCTATCTATCTATCTATCTATCTATCTATCTATCTATCTATCTATCTATCTATCTATCTATCTATCTATCTATCTATCTTTTAGCTTAACGCTTAAAGTGTACCGCTCTTATTTTATTGGACCCTTTTCCAGTGAATATTGTCAAAAAAATTGCTCCAGAATTGTTTTGATCTATAGGGTGTGTTAACGACGTAATGTAGCAATTCCTTTATATGTTTATATTGTCCACATTAATCTCACCACAGTGCTAATTAAAATTAACCAATGATGTAAAAAATAAAATTATTAAAATTCATTAAAATTCATTAATTAATATGAAAATGAACCAATGAGGGCAGTGATTGCAGTTTAAACGGTTTATATATATATATAATTTTTATTTTAATTTTTAATTTTTATTGTAGCCTATTATTATTTAATTGATTTTATAATAAAACTAGATATCCTGTTGCTCCATTGGAGGTTAACTGAGGCCCCCTGCTGGTACAGCGTGCGGTGGCAGGTGACCTGTGTGGCCAGTAGAGGCCGCTGCAGTCACGGTTAAAAGTTTTGAAGTGATTTTCTTGAAATGGGTGTTTCCTGAAACGCATACTTCAGGATTTAGGAAGGAACACGCCCATGACAGTGGGTTTTCAAGAAGAAGAAAAAAAGTCGCTGAAACTGTGCAGCGAAGTAAGAAGGGGGCCAGAGGTGCCTTCTCAAGGTCTAAATATAAATCATAAAGGACACAGATCTGCATTGAGAACTCAGAAGGAAACAGGACTAACTTTTTGAGAAAACATGTCAACTTCTGAAGAGACAGACGGTTTCCGACCTAGATATGGGTGTAAGTATTAATACGTTTTCTTTAGGCGTTCTTCTAAAACATGTTGCTCAGTGTGCTACACAAAAACTATTCATTTTAATTTTGTTGCAAATGTTTTAATTCAAAGAATGCGTGTTCAACTGCTTTTGATGTTTTTAATACAGCTGCTCGTGTTTTTTTAATGCTTAAGTTTGCATCGGCATGGTTTACAACTTCCGCATTATAACACTTTATGTGCTGGGGCACAACCGAGCGGGATTACCTGGACAGCTTTTTTGAGTGACATGTTGTTTTTAATTTTTTTTAATTTTACACAAATCATCGACATGCAGTTATCTATGCTGAGATAACCGCAGTAGCCAATCAAGAAAAACAAACTGAAATGACTGCGCATTTTGTACATCTGCATACCTTTTAAATTAGACAAGATCGTTTGAAAACCAGTTTTATTAAGTAGTCAGTAGTTTGGTTCTAGCCCATAACGATGCTCTCTCTCATAAATGAGTGTTGTCTTTATTATAAGCAGAAAACCAACCCCCATTTCGCCCCAATGAAGGCCAGACGTCACTCCCAGTGACTCACGGGGGGAAAAGCGTCTTTGTATCGCGCGCTAATATTTATTTCTCTCCCACCCTAAACCAACTGACTTGCTGCCATAGAGGCAGTTAACTGTTTCTGGTACTGATACAATTTCAATGATCTGTTTCACCAGCTGACAGCTATGTGAACCCACTCGCAGTCTTGCACTATAAGCTTGAAATATACAGTATTTCAGTTTAGCAGTGTGATTCATCCCAGGAACCTGAATATTTTGAATCAATTTACTAAATGATTCATTTCAATTCTGTCAGTGATTCATTCAGTGGGGCTCTAGGCGGTGGGTGGCATAGGTGGGTGGAGTCTTTTTGTGTGTTATTATGAGAGATCGAATCACTCATCGATTCGTTAAAAAAACTGGTTGAATGAACTATAGGGTTTAATCAAACGGTTTTAATCAAACTATAACAATTAAATATTGTTAATGTATTTGTCCCAGTTCATTCTGTCCACAAACTGAGTTTCACACTCTCATTTAACCTTAAAACACTGACTCGCCCAAAATAAGACTTATTCAGCAAGTAGTTTATTTCAGCCTATTAATATGCTTTGTCTTTGAAGACACTTCTAACGGGAGAGACTTCAGTGCATTGAAATTAATGAGAAGAATTAGTTCAGAAACAGATTGGTTCACAAATTAAATACATTTTACCACTTAAAAAACAAACAAAAAAACTAGTTATTACTTAAAGGTGAACTATGTAGTATTTTTTCAGTAAAATATCCAAAAACCACTAGGCCAGTGTTATATATTTTGTTCAGTTGAGTACCTACAATATCCCAGATGTTTCCAACTATTTGTAAATTGTGAGAAAATTGCTATTTTAACTCAGGACAGGGACGTTTCAGCATTGCATTTGAGGGAGTCGCCTGTCAATTGCGTCATATCTGTGCTACCCTCGGTTTCGGCTTTTATTTGGCAGGAGCGCTTTACTCTTAGCAGTGTGAACAACTGAACGCACGGAGTAACGTCATAACATCGTTTTAAACACACTTAAATGTATCTAATATGATAAACAGAGCTCCATTACCTCAAAATCATAACCGGAAGAGCGGATCTGTGCAGACGCCAGGCAAATGAGTCCCGTCCCGTCATAATAAAAGTCCCGGTATTCGCAAGGCGGGTATTTGTTTAACAATCGCTCCAGCAGCTGTGCTCAGGTCCATAACACTCGGTCCTGCTCTGCTTTAGACTACAGTAACGTTAATAACCGCATGCATGAACGTGATTTCTGCCCGAGTCCTATTTTTCACCGGCTGTGATGAGAAGACCACATCTCCCAAGATGCTGCGCTCACACTTTGCGTCATCAAACTACGCATTTGTTTTGCATAGGCGCCCTCCAGTGGACAAAAGCTGCATAGTGCACCTTTAAAGGTAGGGTATGTAACAGTTCAGAATAGGCTTGAAAACTGATTCAGCTCTGATTGAGCTCTGAACAACAATTATATGGTTGTTGAATCATGTAATTTTATTATCTTAAACTTTATCTTTATGCATTGGGAAAATGACATTAATAATTGGTTTTGGAAAACCTTACATAGCAGTGCCTAAAAAAGTCACAGAATAAAGGTAATGAGTGACATCATAGTTCTGTTCATGTCTGAACATGCAAACATCGTTTTGAATTGGGTTTCTTTGCAGTTTGTTGCAGGGTAAAGGATTGCTTGGAAGTTTCATAATTTAAAATTACATAATTCATTACATTTATATAGCGCTTTTCTAGGTAAAGCATTACCTTTATTATAGTAAAGTATTGCAATACTATTATGGTTTACTCACTCTCCTTTAAAGTTTATTATCCACAATTTTGGATCTATTCACTGACTGCTAGGGATGTGAATCCCCTCAGATGAAAGCTTTTGTCAGAGTTAGAGCCCTTCAGCTTGATGTATTCCCTTAATGCATTTTTTTCCAATGGAGGTTTGACTTACAAATGCATCTAATAATATCTTTTGACAGAAATAAAACAGGGATAGACATGCAGTGTGTTAGATTGTACTGTTGTTTAACAACATGCCAGTTTTTCATCTTTCTAAAGAAAAAACTTTCAGTAGACAAAATCTCCATGAAACGGGTTTGAAAGTTGTGGGTTTTGAAAATTAAATGATAGACTGTATTGTCTGTTCCTCACAACATCATATTCATTCACATAGAATTCAATATGGTGTCTGTTCTGAGTCCTGACTAAGGTTTTTTATAGATGAATGTGCATTCCCAAAGTTTCCTCCTTTTTTCCCTCTGCCTGAATTATGTGCAGCTAATAATTCGATTTATCTTCTTTTTGCACATGACATTAATGCCGCGTTCCAGGCAACCCATAACCCGTGTTTTTCCAACCTTCTATCCGTGAAAGTGCACTGGAACGACCGTTAAACCGGTGACTTCCCACCTGTTGAGTTCTGACATTGCAGCCCGCAAAACAACAATGGCAGCTCCTACGGATGCAGTTTATGGAAGTCGTACATTAAAAAGCAAATCTTTTATTAAAATAAGGTATTCCTCTAACATTATTTTTTAGCGAATGTTATGCATTATCAGCAGCTTTTCTAGCGTTAGCTAGTTTCCAGCCAATTGATGTGCAAGAATAAATTAATACCAAATATATTTCCAAATATATAAATAATATAAAATAAAAGGTATAACAGCTTCTCTTGCCTTATGCACCATTTTTTTCTCCTCTGTTTCTCTCAAATAAGCGAGTAAGCACCTGTGGTGATAGAAATGATTGTTATTGAGCATAAGCAGGGCTCCAGACTAACGTTTTTCACTAGGAGCACAGTGGCCCCCAACTGAAAATTTTAGGGGCACAACCAGAAAATTTAGGGGGGCACATCGTAAATCAACATGCTAATTTCCACCGTATTACTGAGAAATACTCAAAGAATGACAAAATCCTGAGCCAATAGCGTTTCGAGTATGAGATCTGACAGAGCATGTGATTTGTTGAATTCAGTGAACGAATACGCCTTTACTGACCGAGATACTTTGGAGTCTGAACGAAAGATCTAGTTCATGAACGAATTGAATGAACTGGTACATGTCGTTCATGATGTTAACATAATGAACCAGATGTTGAACGATACTGATAGCGAACAGGGAAAGCTTGGCTCGTGTAGTTTGGCATATTTGCAGCCAAGAAAGAAATGTACCCTTTACCATTGTAATAAAGCAGGCTGCTGCTGGTTAAATTATTTCTGTACAGAGTATATGCACTGGTTTTCTGTTTGCATTATGTATGTTTGAACCGGTTTCTTCTTTTAAATAAAATGACTTCATTAAGTTTGAGTCATGTACTTCTATAAAAACATGTGACAGTATTGGTTAAATAGATCTCGTGTGTCACGTCAGCAAATATATCATTCCAGAGAGCATGGAATTGGAGTGATCTATTGAATAAACACACACAAATGTACTGGTCGCACATGTGCAACTGGCTCTAAAATTCAGTTAATCCTCTCAAATTTTGGTAGCAAATTGCAACAGTTTGCGTAAACTGCTTAAAATGTTTGGTTAGAATGGAGCAGTTTATTTACGCTTTATTCTTATCGTTCGAGGGCGGCTGTATTTATGTGATTATGTACAGTATGTCATAAATATATCTACACTACTGTTCAAAAGTTTGGGGTTGGTAACTTTTTGAACAAAGTCTGTTATGCTCACCAAGACTGTTTATTTTAACAAAAGTACATTATTTAAAAAGTAAATAATAGTTTTCTATTTTAATGTATTTTAAAATGTGGCTTTTCAGCATCTTTAGTCCAGTCTTCAGTGTCACATGATCCTTCAGAAATCATTCTAATAATATGATGATTTGCTGCTCAAGAAATGTTTCTTCTTTTAAAAGAAGACATATCAGACCCCAATCTTTAAAAAAAAAGAGTGTATATGTAAGTGTGCGTTTCATCTCATTTCTCGTTTGTTTGTCCACTTCATTTTAGCTGTCCTGGATGGTGTGGAGCGGCTCACTGCTGAGGAGATGGATGAGCGACGGCAGCAGAACATGGCCTATGAATACCTGTGCCATTTGGAGGAGGCTAAACGGTAAGAGTCCAAATCTCCATTTCAGCCCTTTGGCAGTTGTAACTTCATGTGACTTCATGACTTTTAACAGAGTGTTTCGGTTAAAATAGCAGCTTGGCTTTCAGTTGGTGGTTATTTAATGTCTCCGTGATGAATACTTGTCACATGATTGTGGGTTTCTATCTGCATGTCCTAACAAGACCCACTACTACATTGGATTTTTAAATAACGCTGACATTTTATTTTAGTTTTATTTCAGTGGCTCAAACTTTAAGAGATAGGCCACCCCCCCCCCCCCCCCCCCAAAATGGTCAAAAATAATTCTAAACCAGTATGACTTTACTTTTTCTGTGGAACATTATAACATACTTTGGAGCAGTTCAGCTGTTTTTGTCCACAGTGAAAGTCAGTGGGGGTTCAAAACTGTTTGGGTGATTTGTCCTTTAAATTAACACAGGTTTCAAAGAGTGTGTGGAAAAAGAGATTTGAGAGCATATAATACACTACAGTTGAAAAGTCTGCGTTGTCTTTTTTCCTTTCTTTAAAAGAAGTCTCTAATGCTCAACAGGGCTGCATTTATTTGATCTGAAAGACAGTAAAAACAGTAATATTGTTAAACATTATTACAATTTAAAAATATATATTTTTTCTATTTTAATATATCTAAAGAATGTAATGTATTCATATGCTGGCAAAGCTGAATTTTCATTATTCCAGTCTTCAGTGTCACATGATCCTTCAGAAATCATTCTATATATATATATATATATATATATATATATATATATATATATATATATATATATATATAATATTATATTATATTATATTTATTTATTAGGGCTGTCAAACGAAAACGTTTAAATGTTTTAATCGCATGATTGTCGTGAGTTAACTCGCGATTAATCGCAATTTAATCACAGATTTTTATTTGTTGTAAATGTATCTTTAATTCAGTTTGAATTAAGTTTGTAATACTCTAATCAACATGGGTATATGGACAAATATGCATGCTTTATGCAAATGTATGTTTATTATTAGTGAAACCATATAATACTTATTCAATAATAGTCAATAAAACAGCATGAAGACTAGATATGTATCAAAGGCCATAGATGTTTATCAAAGAATGTCTCTTAAGCCTAGTTTAAAAATTCTGAATAAGCAGGGATTTCTTCAGGGATTTTAAGAATATAAATAAAGGTAGTATTACTGGCATTTAAGTTCAGAACAGGGCACAGTTCGTATGAAAAACTGGTAATGTGAAAGCTGTCATGCGGACCTGTGAGCACACCAGTACCACACCATGCCCAGAGGAGGTCCATATTCCACGAGTAGGAATATAGTGCGGCCCCATTAAGAGAGGCGCGCTCTCTATTGAACTGCCGGTGTGTTGTGTGTGCGCGCCGAACTATGCCTCGATTCACGTGAACAGTGTGAGAAACGGAGCGTTCTTGTTCAGAAGAGTAACCTGTGCATTCGTTTTAGCCGATTGTAATGCATTTAGTTCAATAAAACACCTGTACTGTAAGTGGTGATGTGTCAATGATTTACCTCAGACATGACCGAGAGTGAGCTTCAGTGTATTCGCGCATCGCGCTCGGACTGCAAAGAATGTGCTCAATGTAAACAGACTTTTCTTACGGTTTAGACTGCGCTTAACTGCACTTTTGGTTTATAATATTAATGATAACCATATTCTTTCCCTATTAATGTTTGCTGCTGCATCCTTATCCCGATTTCTCCAACTACGGATCAAACAGAAAATGCGCGCTGCGTTAACGCGCGTTAATAAATTTAGGGCCGTTAAAATGAATTTGCATTAACGCGTTAACTTTGACAGCCCTAATATTTATATAAATTTTTTTTGTAAGCCACAATAGATTTTTTGATGAATAGAAAGCTCAGAAGGGCAGCATATATTTAAAATGGAAATATTTTGTAACAGTAATTGTCTTTACTGCAATTTTTGATAATTTTAATGCATCCATGCATGCTGAATAAAAGTACCTTTTAAATGGTTGGGTAGATTTGTACATTTTCATAGGAAAATTGCATTAGTGCTTTCTTCAGGGTGCTATTGCTAATATGTGGTTCCAGGGTATTCTAGATCAATGGCACACCTCTCCTCATCAAGTCACACATTTTAAGGTACCACAGAAGGAGTGCGAAGAGATACACGCCAAAGTTTAATGCTTAGAGTTAGAGTAGAAGTTTATTTAAGTCTCTAATCTGCTGCATATATATTTTTCTGATCTTTTTTGAGATTTTGAAGCCTATGGCCTGTCAATGCATTCATTACATGCACACATCAGTGGTGCAAGAGGAAGTGAGTCAGTCCCTGTTGATTTCAGTATCTCACTCTGTAGCTGCGGCAACATGAGGTTGTCATAGAGACTGGTTCCGGTGTCTGCGTGTCTGAGGGAATGAGTGCGTGACATAGTGGGAGAGAAAGAAACTCCACTGTGTACATAAGTAGGCAGATAAGGTCAAAAGAGTCAAAGTCTGCGCCATTTATACTGCTGTTTATACCCTGTGCAGGTGTCCTCATTTGTCCTGCTGTGGAAGCAGAAATTTACAGCATGCCTGCAATTTAATAAATCAACTAAAACTCCAACATTGTTGCTATTCTCAATGTCATCCATCAGGCTTTTGCCTGGAGGATGAGAGTTTCTTTCTCAGACCTTTTTGAGCTGACAGTATTTGCCCTCGGGCTGGATCTCTGGAATGGTTGGAGTTTGCAGCGAGAGTGACGTACAGCTGTGGTCTGTGGTATGATGGGAATTTTGCAGGTTTATATGCAGTGTCTGAAAGCAAAAGCTTGTGAATTTGTGTTGGTTGTTAGAATACCGCAGTGCTAATATTTCCAAACAAACTTTTATCGCCCGTTTATTTCCATACCACAGCCTACTTTAAAGCATGAAGGTCTGCTCTGTGTGATGATTTGCTCAAGTGAATTGTGTTTGTCTTTGAGCTATGCAATGCAAATCCCGCACTTACTTTATCCACTCTTATTTCCATCTGTGACTATCCATCCACTTCTTATTTTGCACTCTTAGAAAAAATGGTTCTATACAGAACTAGAATTGGGTTTTCAGCTTGTAACATAACATTAGCAGAACCCATTGTAAAAGTTTATATTAAGAACCATGCTTTGAAAGTGCTGTGGAACCTAAAAAAAAGAATCTTTAAATAAAACATTTAAAATGTTTTATTATTAGTGTTTTTTTATATTATTTATAAAATATATATTTTCTCTCTATTTTTCTCTCTATCTCTAAAAACTCTCCATTTGTCTGGTCTTATAATATATCATCTTTTAGGGTTACATTTATAAAACCAGCATCAAGTCGTGTAAATTAGGTAGTTTTATTTTGTATTGACATGGGGAAACTGCAATGCTCTAACAGCAGTTATTAGCTGTGCACATAAATCAATGATAACATTTAAACGCGAATAATGAGATAAAGAAATAAAACAATGTAATGTAGTAGAAATGAAAATAAATAGTAATGAAGGCCAAGTTCTAGTGAAATATCTTCATAGTCCGCTATGATGTCTTTATGTCCATCATTGTGTGTATGTTGGTGTAACTGCAGATGATGAGCTATTGGGGTATGACAGCATCTTTCTGTCAAGTAATGCACATTTAGGTTTAGTGCTTCAGTGTGTCCCTTTCATTTGTTTAATTATGTTTATAAAGTCCAAAACAAAAGTAGCCATTGTGATTGGACTCTGACCGGAGATGAGCCCTCCACAATTTTAAGGGTTAGTTCACCCAAAAGTGAAAATTCTGTCATTAATTACAGATTTTCGTTCATCTTTGGAACACAAATGATCTCTGATGAAATGTGAGAATTTTTTGTCCCTCCATAGACAGCTACGCAATTGAAACTTTGAGTCTTTAAGTCTCTTTAGAAAATGTGGACTAAAGCTTTCAATTCAGATGAGTTTTACAATCTCTTTATTAACTTTTTCAAGTGACAGAAATCTCTCGTATTTCTTCAAAAATATCTTAATTTGTGTTCCAAAGATGATCAAAAGTCTTATGGGTTTGGAGCAACATGAGGGTGAGTAAATTATGACAGAATTTAAATTTTTGTTGAACAGCAATGAGATTTATACGGGGCAAGTTTATACATAAACATGATCAATTATTACCCAGTAATATTTGAGAACTTAACAATATGGATCATAAATTCAATATCTCTGTCACATATTTGATTCGTAAAGAAGAGGAGAGATGTATCCTTAACTGCTCACACTTGCATGTTCTTCTAAAAAAAGAAAAGACATTTATTAGGAACTAGTTACCGTTTTAAAGATTCCCAAACTTAGAATTTTCAAAGTTAAATTTACAGACATCTAGACCTTTAGAGAGTTTTTTTTATAGTCTGTTTAGTTGGATGGTTGAGCTCCAGAAAATCAATATTGAAGTGGCTTTGAAAGAATTTTAAAACCCTAAACTCTAGAACAAAGAATCATTACAGCATAAAAGGGTTCTTCTGACAGTGGTTCTAGAGTGAATGATGCCATCTGGAAATTTAAATAGTGTGAGCCCAACAGAAGAAGACATGCTGTAGAAATGGTGTAAACTAGTTCAAGAAGATGCATGAAGGTCAGGGTATAAGGTCACAGTTTTGCAGGCAGAGCTAGTTAATGATTACTTTGTGGGGAGTCAGACATTTTTGGTTACCTAGCAGGTCAGATGCTTTTCTTTTGTTTGGTTCGCTTTTATTTGTTTTTCAAAACAATGTGCATTTCTAAGAATCTGGCGCGTGTTTTAAATTAGAATTTTAAACCATTTTAATTTCTTTTTGTTTGAAATTCTTATTTGTCATTGCACTTACAGGTCAACATTACTCAGCTGAAGTGCAAACCATCTTCGCTATTGAAAATGGCTTTGTCATGATGAGGTCTACTGGCAGCTTGCTGTCATTTTTGGAGCGTTATACAAACCTCTCATTTCGCCTTCTGTTAATTGGAGGTTTTTGTTCTGTAAAGGTTGAGAAGAGATCGGGGCTGACTGAGAATGTAGGGAAAGAGAAGTGTGACAGACTATTGTATACTCATTGGTGTGCAAGCCGCAGCACAGTAGTGCTGCGACAGTATGGTTCACCGCTGATATTACTGGCAGTGACACTGGGATGTGCGAATATTTGGTTCAAGCTCTTCAGAACTGGTCCTTTTTAAGTTACACCCTGCCCCTCTCATAACTTTGTGAAGGTGTGGTTTATGCCAGATTCCTCTGTCACTTTGCGTATAGTAGTGAATGTTATGCTAGTATCACGTCAGTGAAAAAAGAAAAAGGAAAAAAAGGAGAGCATGTAACAAAATACTTAAGAAAATATCTCTTTTTATGGCATTACAGCATCTTACATGGTTAAATTAATGATTTGTTTCAAAATGGAATACTTTGTTTTGAGAAGCATATAGCTAATATATGCACCTGCCACACGGACGGTGGTTTTATTGTTGGAGGTCGCCTGGTCAGTTCAGACCTTAAGTTTAAAGATGTTGCCTTTAGCCTTAGATAAATCCTTTAGAGCTCCAGAGATTCACATTATTTCCATCATCCATTTAGAATTTTTTTTTTAACATTAATAAATTCATCTGTATATAAATTTAAAAATGTTTAAAACAACAACAACATTGTATTCATTATGTATTGTAATTTACAATACATAACCAACAATACATGTATCCCCCCCCACACACACACAAATGGTAAAATTAAGGAAAACTGAGAAAGATCAGTTTTCATGATAGTTCTTTCCAAATGTATCATTAAATTCACTTATACAAACAGTAACACACTTGTACAAATTCCTGTTGAGATACAGACAGTCTTAAGTGTGTGTGTGTGTGTGTGTGTGTGTGTGTGTGTGTGTGTGTGTGTGTGTGTGTGTGTGTGGGCGCCTTTAGGGAATAGGGCTGTAATAATTGTTGTACAAATACAGAGGATGTGGGGAACTGTGCAATACACTACCCATTGTGTACATCTTTTTACAAATATTAAACCAGAACACAATACAACTTAGAATTGCCATGAAATATTTGTGAACGTATTGTGAACATTTCATCCATACATGCATATTTAATTCTTTAATTTTTTTTTACTTTATAATCTAAATATAATTAGATTCAGTGAAAATGAAATTTACACATGCTGGATTTCTTTAATCGTTTAGTTTAAGGTGTCATGAACTGTTTTTTTAAAAAAAAATTATACTGTCTGAGGTCAACTAATGATGTTCGTGTGGTTTTTACATTCAAAATGGGGTGGGAATCTAAAGGCATGATTTAGTTTCAATTAATTCAGGAATCTTGATCTAAAATGATTCTCCATGCATCTCAGCTTTTCTGTAGAAATGTACTACTTCTACATATAAGCTACAAGCGTGTATAAGCGGCTGATAATTACCTGTAGATCACCTGGCAACAGCGGCGAAGCAGTAAATGCCAACATTGAATGGGGAGAAAATGAATGCCTTTGGTGTCAGGGAGGGGAACCAATGACACTTCTGTCTCTAACTTCTGCTACATTTATAGAATTATAGTTATGCAGAAACATGAGGTCATTGTTCATTATGAGATTTGCTTTAGTACGGCTCTCATTCACTCACACATTAGACAGCCTCTCCCTTGTTTGGACAGGAAAAGAGCCCACGCCCCTGTGTTAGTCAGCTCCACCCTTCATTACCCACTGCTTTTTTCCTCAAGCCCTTCACAGGTGCTCTTCCCAGGAAAATGGCAGCATCCACATGGCTCTGGCTTCAAAAAGTGAGCTTTAGTCAGCGTTTTTATGATAATTGTTTGACATGTCAATGTGAAGTAACATTATTTCTTTGACACATTTTGTTTTGGATGTTTAAGAGTTGCTTTATCCAACATTTTCTGTGAGAACATGTGGGAGTGAGATTATTTGTCCTCCATGAATAACTTTTTCTCTTGACACCGAAATACTGTACATGGTCTCTTGACCCCTGGGTCACAGCTGTAATACCAAGGAAACAAGAACACACTAAGTCCATTGTCACACACTTAAGTGAGGAGGGGGAGACTGCTCGTTTTAAAACCACAGACCCATTTTGATGCCAAAGCTTGTCTATAATATTTGGTGAATTGGAGATGTTGGCTGCATAGTCAATTTCCTTTTCTCCAAATGCTTATAGTGGCCCCAAAAGTGGGATATGAAGACACTTGAGTGCTTAAAAACAGTTAAATGTCATTGCATTGATAACTAAAAAATATAGCACAAACACTTTTCAAACAAAATATTATCAAACAGAAGTTCGGTTGGATTTTACAAATTATGTTCAAAATGAATATAAATGTATGCGGACACTTTCTGGTCATCAAGCTTCCATGAATCAAGTTTAAGGGGTGGGTGATGAGAAAAATGTTACGTCATCATATGAGTAATTTCTTGCTTATTTTACATTTGTTATTTTGTTTCACCCTTTTATTAAAATAGGTTCAACGATGCACATTACAAACAACAGGAAAAATGCAATAATACTAAGAAAGATACAAATGATATATTTCCTGATATTTTACGTGAATGCTGTTGATATCATTTTGCCTGGATTTGACCATTCAAGTGCAAAAAGCCGTGAAAGAGAACTAGTGAAAATGTGAGTGGTGCTTGCAATGGCACAACTCGGGACCCGGTCTTTGGTGCACAATTTCGGAATAGAGATCAGCCAAAATAAAACGAAAAACCTGTTTTAACTTTTATTAGAGTAGAGTTGCACCGGTTGACTGGCCATAAATCAGAACCAGCTGGATTTTGGTTCCGATTTATGGCCGGTCGACCGGTTCAGCTCTACTCTTTTATGTGTATGTGTCGACAGTTAAAAGTTTAAACTTGAAAAAGACCCAGTTGAAGCCTTTGCAAACAAGAAGCAGTTCATATGGGTGTTTCGGGGTGAGTGAGTTTCAGACAGCGGCTTCCTGTTGAGTGGTGATTCAGCCCAGTCTGTGAGTGTCTGTGGCACCTGATCATGGAGGTCGTCCTGCACTGAATTCCTCCTCTGCAGCTGAGCATGTAATGGAGCATTTGGCTACTGCACTCTTCTTCTCATGCCAGGGCTTTTCCTGTCATTATCTTTCTGCCATAATCCAGTCTTTTTTAATACATATTTAATGTTTATATGAGACTAAATGTAGTTCTATTAGTTTTTGCTGTCACAATAAAAGGCTGCTGAGAAAGAGGTGTGCCTGTGCCTTTCTAAGTGTAATTTCAATATGGTCAGATAAGCTCCACCACTGATTTGCCTGTTCTCTGCCCATCTGAACTGGTCCACACAAAGGAGTACAGCTGGTTGTTTCATGGCACACTCTGTTTATAGTGAGACAAATATTACACATTGTGGTCACCTTTTGTGGTCTTTTGGAACAAGAAATCAATGCTAAGACCATTTCTTGTCCATGTCCAATAATAATTTGTCAAAGTTCTGGATAAAGTGATTGCTTAATCTAACTGCAATCAAATTAAACCTAGATTTGCTCAGAGGAAACATGACAAACAATAAAACTGCAGCATTTACTCACCCTCCCGTTGTTCCGTAAGACTTTGGTTAATCTTCAAAACACAACAAATTAATTTTAAAGATTTATTTTGGCTGTTTTTGCCTGTTTTTCAATTGTATAGTATCTATATAACCTCTATATACATGTATCTATCCTTGACAGGAAATGACGTGGGAGAGATATAGCCCTTCTTTGAAAGTCCAGGGAAACAAAACTTAAAAGATACAAAAAAGTGATAAAGATGTAATTTATCATTATTAATGATGTTGCGATGAAAATGGTGATATTCAAAAATGATTCAAAATCTTGTGAATGGATATGACCTCTTTAACAGATTTAAGTTAAACAATAATCGACGCACAGAATCAATGAGGTTTATTCTAGCGCTTGCCACACACAAACTTCTGTTCTGTGAATATCCACATGTGAATAGAAGCTTACATAAAAAATGTTCATCATTTAAATCAGGGGGTGTCCAAAGTCGGTCCTGGAGGGCCACTGTCCTGCCCGAGTTTAGCTCTAACTTGCCTCAACATACCTGACTGGAAGTTTCTAGTATCCCTAGTAATACCTTGATTAATTGGTTCTTGCTTGCTTGCTTACTGCATGTATGGCAGCAACAAAAGTTCTCCACTCTGGACGATTCTGGACTTTTTTTCTGGACATCTCCACATTTCAGGTTCATAGATTTAATTTCTTCCTCTACTGTGCAACGCCAGGTGATCTTGGGTTGTCCTCTCTTTCTTCTACCTTTAGGTGTCCCATGAAGGGCTACTCTTGGGATGCTGTCTTGCTCTTCTTAACTAGCCCAATCTAGTTCCAGCGCTTCTTTATGATGATGGTATCCATGCTGTCTTGTTGACATCGTGTTAAAAGATCCTCATTTGCTCTCTTGCTTGGCCAAAAAATCCGACAGATTCTTCTCAGACTCCTTGTGTGGAAGACTGATAGTTGGTGTATGTCATTTGCTGTTTTTCTTCAGCATTCTGCACAATTTGAGCTTAGTCTTGTTTCTGTACTGCTGAGACTTTCATGTTGTTTAGCATTCTTAATGCATTTCTGGCTTTGTTTATTCTGTTATTAATGTCATTGTGTGCACCCCTATCATGTCTTACAGTACTCCCAAGGTAGGTGAACTCATTTATTGTTACTAGAGCTTCTCCATTTACATGTATTGGTAATGGATCTGAGATGTTTAGTGCCATCACTTCAGATTTTTTCAGATATATTTTTTAGGCCAACTTGCTGTGCAAAGTAGCTGAGACGTGATGTTTTCTCTTGCATGTGTTGATGAGTGTATGAGACCAGAGCCAGATCATCAGCAAAATCAAGGTCTTCCAATGCTGAGAAGAGGGTCCATCGTATACCTCTTGTTTGGTCTTCTGTTGTGCGGCGTATCACCCAATCACTAACGATGTTGAAGAGCAATGCTGACATCATGCATCCTTGTCTGACTCCTGTCTTTACCTTGAATGCCGAGCTACTATTTCCCACCCGACATTTAAAGTTGGCATAGAAGGTCTTAATGAGGTCCACTATGTGTTGTGGAATTCCATACATCCTTAAGATGTTCCAGAGTGTATACTATCGAATGCCTTTTCAAAGTTGATAAAATTGATGTATATTTGCCTCTACCATTCTGTGCATTGTTCTATAATGTTACAAAGTGCAAATATTTGATCAAAACACCCCCTTCCCATATGGAATCCTGCTTGTTCATTCTTGATTTCCTTATCCACTGCCTCTGTAAGACACTGCTCAAATTTTTTTGTTGCATGATTTTGCTTGGTATCAATAGGTGTGTGTGATTCCACGCCATTTATTACAATCTCTCAGATAGTTTTTTAGAGGCGAGGTCTGGGTCTGCTTTGAAAAGCTCTGTATTAAGATTGTCTTGGCCAGGGGCTTTTCCATTTTTTGGGGACTTAATGGCTGAGACAATTCCTACCTTTGTTGGTGGTTCAATGCTAATGTCCAGGTTATTCTCTGCGTGCTGGACATTTGGTTCTGTTGTTGGTGGTGGTCTGTTTAGTACTTCCTGAAAGTGCTCTGTCCATCGGGCTTCTTTTTGTGACTCAGTTGTCAATAGCTGACCCTTTTTGTCTACTATTGGTGCCTATGTTGTTCGTCTGTATTTGCCGCTCACTATTTTAGTATTATAGACTTTTCCTTGCTTCCCAATCCTAGCTGCCTCTTCTGCTTGACTTGCTAGATTTACTAGATAAATCCACTTGTCTTCTCTAGCTTTCATTTGCACTGCTTTATTTGTTTCTTGGTACTGTTTCCTGTATTTTTCTTTAAGCCGTTCAGACTTTCTCATTTACTTTCTTCTTTAAGGCCCTTCTATTTTCTACAGCTTGCCATGTGTCTTCACTTAACCATTCCTTCTTTTCCTTGTGCTTGTATCCAAGACAGGCTTCAGTATTTGACTGTTTTGATCTGTTCCCACATAGTGTTGATATCATCTGATTTTGGCTCTGTATGATCTAACATATCTGCTAATGCCTGATATCCATTCTTTAGTTGTATCACAAAATAACCTCTGACCTTAGTGTCATGTAGCTTTCCGACATCGAATTGCTTTCAGGCTGTCTTTCTGCTTCCGTTTTTCCTAAGCTTTATTCTCAGTACAACTGTGACTAGGTGACTAGACCTCGTTTGACCTCAACATCAAGTAAGGAGCGTCTCCATGTGCCATTTGTCACGAGATGATCTATTTGATTTGAATCCTTTCCATTTGGAGAGTACCAAGTTAGCTTATGAATTACCTTGTGTTGGAACAAGTTTCCCCCAATGACGAGGTCATGCATGGTACAAAATTCTGCTAACCTCTCCCCATTCTCATTCATGACACCACAACCTTCCCTTCCCATCACCCATCACTATCCTCATGTCATGTCTGGATGTAGTTTCAAGTACAGCCTGCAGTTGTTCATAGAATTATTCCTTCTTGGTGTCATCACTGTCATTTGTTGGAGCATGGCACTGAATGATAGTTGTGTTAATTTGCTTCTCCCTCAGCCTAATCTTCATGAGCCTACTATTGACAGGCTTCCACTCTATTAAGCTCTTCTCTACTCCTTTTTTTCACAATGATGGCTACTGCTTCCCTATGTTGGTGGTAGGCCTGTCGCGATAGTTGATAAATCAATTAATCGCACGATAAGGCACATAAGTTCCTGTAGAGATAGCAATACACATTCTCCTTTTTTTGCCAAATAAATGAAAAGCATTTCATCAATGTCTTCTCTCTTGATGTATCAAAATATCACTTTCCTCAGAGATGGTCAAGTTCAGTTTGTGCATGATTAGGCTATGATATAAAAAATGTTTTATACTGTATCCTAAATTGTGGATAATTAATATATCATATGCTGAAGTATTTCTGGATTAAAAGGGAAAAAACAACAACAAGAAAGGTACAGAACAGAAAACCGTGAGCCTAAAACCATGAGCCTAAAACCGTGATACAAACCGAACCGTGGGTTTTGTGAACCATGCCGCCCCTAATATGCACCTAAAACACAATCATCCGTTGCAGTTTTAATCCATTTTATTTATTGTTTTTGGTACTTATTTAAATGCATTTTTTTTAAACAGACTGAGAGTCCATGCTTTTATTGTTTTTGGTTTTTAGAAATTAAAGTTTTTTGATCTTTCGGCTTTTTCTAGAGGCATCTATCCTAGCATCGGACGATAACCCTGGAAGTCCTTCACGCCTAGTGCCGATTCCTTTTGTTGCTGTTTCCGTAACATGCTTGTTTTTACAAGACAGCGTTGTTAGCCCTGTGCTAAAACTCCAACCTGGAGGACCAGTGGATTGCTCTTTGTCTGGCCTCTACCCTTTGACCTATCCAGCTTGGTTGGCCCTACCAGGAGCTAAATCTCCCGCTGCTATAGCTCTAGGGGTCACTGTGGCACACAAGCTCCCCGACCACTACAAGGTTGCAATCCAACGGGGAGATTGGGTCACAACAAGGTTTGTTTAATTGGGGTTGGAGCTAAAATCAGCAGGACATTGGCCCTCCAGGAGCAGGAGTGGACACCCCTGATTTAAAGCGACTGTATTGCTTCTCTAGCCTGACAAGCCAGACCCACATCAAGATGTTTGGTCTGGAAACTCACCATAGACAGGACTCAATCCGAGGGGCGGGATAAACGGTTGTCTTTCAAACTCCTTCTGCACGCGATAGGATAGCGCTACAACCAACCAGAGCAACGAAGGTGAAGCGGAGCTCACTGACAGATTAAACATTCGCCATATCCGGTCGGCTAAACTCCGAACACATCTTCCCTTTTTAAGAATGACTTCAGTGCCGTTCTTTGTTCTTTTCTCAGAGAAAAGCTTAACTCCAAGTCTTCCAGAATCGCAGTCAAAGCTGATTCGAAAGACCCCCGTTCGCCAGTTTCTGTGTTTACTAGAAGCACTCAAACGCAACTCGGCCGTCGTCATTATGGTCCCACCCGCCGACTCTATACATGATGTTATTGGCCCGTCCAGATTGGGAGGAATACAGCTCAGAAGGGTATTGAGAGTTCCTAGACGACACTTGCGGGCAGATTAAATTTGCTGCTGCTAGGGTGCGACTAGATTTCTAAGCTATTGCTTCTCAAGACTTTGATTAAACAGCTTGATTCATATGGATCCATTTTTACAAAGCCTTTATAACCTTTTATAAGCTTTTTGAATCTTTTAAGTTTTGTTTAGCTGAACTTTGTTTGGAGGGACATCCTCTCAGGTATCAGTAAAAATATCTTAATTTGTTTAGAAGATGAACAAAAGTCTAATGAAAGCCTTATTTCTAGAACAACATGAAATTAAGTAATGATTACAAGATTTTCATAAATTAATAATTGAATCATATTATTTATTTATTTTACATCATACAGATTTTCCAGGGGAACCTAATGAGCAGAATTGTAACTGCCTGTGTAAACTCGGCAGCAGTGGTGTTATGGGCTCTCTCTAAAGTCTAAAGGCTCCTCCCCCTTGTTCAGTGCTGTGCTTTGATTGGTGGAGTAACTGTCTAGGAGTTTGCCTTTTGAAGGTTTTTTTTGTGAGTGAGGAAGTGACTGTTTGTGGTCTGCAGCTGCGAGGTGGCTCTAGAACCAAACGGGTAAAAAAAAAAGAAACAGAAAAAAAAGAAAGAAAAAAAGCGCAGTTGAGTTGCAGTCAAAATGATGCTTACTGATGACAAAAATGAGATGATCATGTCATAATTTTTTCTCCACTTATGTTTATTAAGAAGATTTTCTTTATTATAACCAAAACCATACCGTTTCTGACATTCCGCTCTATTAGAATTGAACGTGATGTTTTTTAGGGGTTCAAGCCTGAAAGGCTGAAACCCTATTGTTATTGTTAATTTTCCCATGATGCATCTAAGACTCCTATATAATGCCCTCTTCTCGTATGACATGAATGTGGAACAGGGCTTACTGATGGATTACATATGTGTCTTATTCAATATACAGTAGTTTTGCCCCATCCTTTAATAAGGGTGTAACGGTTGAAATTTCTCTGTTTGTATCACTGTTTTAGGGTCACCGTTTCGGTAACGTTTGGTATGCACTAGGTTTAGGAAAATGGACTACTGTCAAATAATAATAATAAAAGAAAATAAGAACAAATAATCAAACTACAAGCAATAACACAAATAAATACAATGGAGCAAAATATACAAATAAAATAAAAAGTGCTTTGGTCTAAAAACTTGGTCTAACAGTAGTTTCAGGTACAGAAATGAATAATCAGTGTTGTTGTTATGAAAATGTGTGAATTTTCTGACTTGAACGGAACTGGAAAGGAAGATTTCTGTTCTTAGAGTCACAGCAATATTTCATACTTCTAACTGAGAAATGCATTATATCAATATTTTTCATTTGCTCGTGAAAAATGAAAACATAGAACAGATAAATGTTACAAAGTACACATTGTTTGCTGCAAAATCAACAATTAAAAAAATATTAATTTAGATATAGTAAACATTTTCTGCTGTTCACTAAGTGAACATAAAAGTATTTAAATCATATTTACAAAAAGGAAAATTCATTTGACTTACTCTCTTTATGAGCTTAACTTTTAATGTCATCACAAAAATATAGAAATAGAAAATGAAGAACAAAGAATGCACATCAGATGAGTTTTAATCTTTTATGGTTTTAATTAATCTATGAAGCCACTGTAAATGGTATGTTTATATATTAGGCTAATTGTTTTATTACAATGATAGCTTACTTTGTTGTAAATAACAAAGCCTGACAGTGTCACTGCTAAATACCAACTACAGTTATATTCAACTACAGATGACTCTGTCATGTTTCTCACTGACACGCCCCCAACTCGTACAGCTCAGGGCTTAAAGGACATCCCGAACTTACCCACTGGTATTTACGACTTTGTGGCGGCGTTCATGCGCGTTCAACTCGTAAATCTGATCTGTGCGACATGACTTGAACGCACCATCAGTCCTGGAGGGCCGCTGTCCTGCAGAGTTTAGCTCCAATCTCCCTCACCACTCCTGCTGGAAGTTTCTAGTATGCCTAGTAAGATCTTGATTAGCTTGTCAAGGTGTTTATTTGGAGTTGGAGCTGAACTCTCAGGGGATTGGACACCCCTGACCTAGCCCTAGTTAAAACTTTTTAATTTGTAAAGATCAAGAAAAGTATGAGGAAAATTTGATTCAATGTTCTCACAGTATGACCCTTTAAATATCTTTCTCAATTTCTCTTCAGTTATATAACCGGAAGGGTAAGCCTTTGTGTGTCTTCCTTGGGAGACACTGAGCTCACTCACTCTCACTCTCGCTCTCATCTCTTCCCTTCCTATTGGAATGACCTGTGAACTATGGGTAGCTTTAGTCTTCCTGTGTCACTATGAAAGGAAGTCCATTGTAGATGTAGAGACTGTTACACTTTCTTAGCTACTGTCTGTTGTTATTGGCTTAAGTTTGGAATGTTTCCACATTGTACATTTAATTCATGAAGAGTTTAATATCTGTTGATGATAGAATTATTATTATTATATTTTTCATAATATTTTTTTTCATTCTCTGGCCGCATTTAAAGCATTGATTTGGGTGTGTCTTGTATGTGTGTGTCCGTGTGTGTGTGTGCGAGAGTGCAGGCATCTCCCTCATAAAGAACCATTGCAGGTTTTCGGACGAGAGAGGGAATGAAAGGAAGGTTGTTGTGCCGCTGTTATGAATGTGTGTCCTGTGTGGGCATTGACAGATCAGTTAGAGAGCCTTTCAGTTGCTGCAGTTCATGCAGTGCGATTATGATACCTGCTTTCACTTTCGTGGAAAAGCTCACAGAAATACACATGTGGCAATAGAATCGCCATTGGCCTTTAAATTTCTTTGTTGTAAACATTTGTCATGATATAAATGTTAATATATATTCCAAATCGAATCAGCTTCTCTTCACTCTAAGTTAATCACTGGCAAACGAAAGGTTTAATTTAATGAAATTGCATGTTGTCTCATATGCAAGTGATCTACACAAAATAGAGAGAGAGAGCTGTCTGTAGTTTGAGTTTGCATGCAATGATGAACATGTCCTTTATTGTTACCTCAGGCCGTTCCATGATTTGATTGGCCATCACAATTATTTTGATATTGACGAACGCCGTTATTCTGCTGAGGCGGGCCAGCAGTTTGGCCATTTCTAATTATCGGGGGAGACTTGTTGTCCTCTATGTGGGCTAACAGCCCAGCCACCAAGTAACTTCCACAACATTTAAGATTATGTATTGTTTTTAGTAGGATTTAGTGAAATATATATATTTTTAATGAAAACTCCTTTGTGCTGCTATGGCTTAATACAGGATGCTTATGCAATAATACAATTTACATGAAATTACACTTAATAAAAATGGTATTTTTATGTAGGCTAACAATCTCATATGTGTCTGCTAGAGATTAAACTACATTTCAATTCAAATAAAAAAATAATGTGTGTGTGTGTGTGTATGTATGTATGTATGTATGTGTATGTACACGCACACACTGAAACAAGGGAGCCTGCTGAGACCTACCAATTTTGTCCTATTAACATGATTACAAATCAATCCATAAACCAGAATGTCTGTAATGTAATTCCTTGAATTTGTACACAAGAACGTTTTCAACATGACTCTTTGAAATGGAACTTTTCTTGAAGTGATGTCACAGTTGCTGATGTCACATCCAGTATGATGTTGAAATTGAGAACATTCAGTGCAAACACTGCTTTATGAAGTTTTAAAGCTAGAAATGGAAAGCATTTTAGAGTCCTCCGTCTCATGGGCCAACGATGAGCACTGGATGTCATGGAACAAGTGGGATGAAGTGTTTGACTGGGGAGATTCCATGCCTGATGAAGTTTGGGATGAGGATGTTGACTGGAGTACATGGGATGATGGCTGGAAGGAGACAGTCGACAGTCAGAGCCAGTCAGATGTGATGTGCCCACTTCCTAAGATCTCCTGTAAAAGCGAAGCCTTCTGTGAACGCTGGGACGAGTGGGGTGACATGTATTCTGTTGGCTCCTTAAATGACAAGCAGGAAAGCAGGAAAGGAAAGAAAGAAGGCAGTGGAGACCCCCAGTGCATTGATGAACAAATGTGGACCCCAAAGATTTCCTTGACCCCATGTACATTAACGAACTGTCTGCAAAGAAGGCTATCGGAGGTTTCCTTTGCCACCTGTAATGTCCACCAGCATGCCAAAGCCACCTTTGAAAGCTAGAGTGAGATGACTGACTGAGATGGAGAGAGGCAGCACCACAGCTGCGGCTGACTGACTTAATGAGTCTGATTGAAGCATTAACATTTTAATGAATAAATGAAAGAAAATGTTTTCCTTCTTTCTTTCATTAGAATGATCCTGTATGACTCCTATATCTCACCTGTGTTTTGATGGACTTTCTCATGACCCCATTTATTGTAAAGTAATCAATTTGAACTATTTGCAAAATAGTTTTTTTTTTAGATAAACACACATAGTCATTCTTAATTCTATGGATCTGTTATTTTTGTCTCGTTAAATCCAGTTATGAGTTACATTAATTTTGTAACTTATAACCTGTATTTTCAATTCAAAATGGCAAAAAAGCAGTTTGTGCCAAAGAATATTTCTGTGGGGTGTTTAACATTTATATGATAAAACAATCAGTTATACCGTAAAATGTAGTTCATTCATATTTGACAACTTGCGTGCACTCTTTCACCATTTAAACTGAATGCTGGAATTCACACTTAAACACTATTAAAGCCTTCCTTTTTGTGATTTGGTTGGCCAGCTCAAACATTTTGACATTGATTAGTGATGCTAGACTGCTGTGGCAGACCAGCTTAAAATATTTTGTCATCCTAACAACACAGTGTGTAGCAGAGCAGTAGTGATGATCTTAAAGGGGTACATTTTGGCCATTTTATTGGGTGGGAACTTGTCTTTGGTGGTAACAGCCCTGTTGTCATCATAGTCACTTTATAATACTGCAAATACTTTTTATAGCCTATTGTTTGATATTAAATATTATAGATTTTTTTTAATGCACATTAGTTTCTTTTTCATTAACCGTTTTACATGTACCGTCATGTATCCCTGTACAAAAAGCAGTGCAGCGGTTTGTTTCTTATACCCACTCACCGAGTTAGTGAAAAGGAGGAAGTCAAACACTAGTTAATATTTTTTAAATAGCCGTTCAGATTTTTGTATGATATGGTGTTTATCTGACATCATCATGTGCTAAAATACTTTTATAGTTGTTTTCAGTCTGGCACATTTTACATTTAAATATGGACTAAATCATTTCAGTGTGGAAAATATATACAGATACTGGTTAAACATGTTCTGATTCTTTACTATAGTTGTTTATTGTTCTTTTGCACTTTTTATAATAGTGTTCTTTTGCACAAAGTAAATTCCTCATACAAGGATATTGCATGGCTTTATAAGGAAGAGATTGTATGAGTTATATGGATTACTTTACTTTTATGATACTTTTTTTCTCCCTTTTGGGGCTGAACAGTCCCCTAGTCACATTCTGCTTGTATTGTCTTCAGAAGTTCTCCTTTTGTGTTCTTCTTTCACTTGAGTAAATTAGTATGCCTTTAAAGGTGCCCTAGAATGAGTTGAAACAATGTTAAATTGTTCTCTGAAATCTACATAGAGGGTATGTGGCTTATTTAAGGGAAAAAATTGTCCAGATACAGTTTTACAGGTCCATTTACAACACTATAAATTGTCCCTAGGATATAATGCCCTGGTTTTGCCTTATTTGGAAGACTCATGAATATTAATGTTGAGCTCTGCTTTGATTGGCTTATTTCAGCAGCTCACAGCAGTTCAGTTGTTAAGTAAAGCGGCTTGTGAGTCTGACCGTCCTAGCAAAACACAGACCGTCTGAATGACACTTTAAGCAGAACATCTCAAATGGAGATTGATAAAATACAGCCTACCGTATTTTACGGACTATAAGTCGCTCCGGAGTATAAGTCGCATCAGTCAAAAATGCGCCATGAAGAGGAAAAAAACATATATAAGTCGCATTAAGGCAGAGCGGGAGCCGCGCGCGCATGCGAGCACCCGTTCGCGTGCACTCACTCGTGCCCGCTCGCTGTAAATAACCGAGCAGAAGAAAGAAAGTTTGAAGTGAGTGATAAACTTGTAAGGGACTGGCGAAAAGCAAAGGGTACTTTAACTGTAATGAAGAAAAAGAAGAAAGCTACTTGCGGACTGAAAGCAAGATGGCCAGAGCTGAAGGAACGAGTCCACAGACGGTTGAACTCAGCCGCGCAAGACAAACGCTGTGTAAATCGGTCTCAGCAGCATATTTTACTACATGCAGTTTGTATTTTGCAGAATAAGATTTTCTTTATGGGGGCATTTTGTTTGTGTTCAGTCTTTCTAAGTTGTTGTCTTTATGTTAATATTTCAGTTGAGCTTTTTTTTTTTCTGTTTTAAGTTATTTATTTTTGGGGGGTAGGTTACAGGAGCAGCATAGAGCGCCCTCTCGCGGCTATATGTTTATTCTTGTCAGTCAGTATGAATTAAATTTGATATACAAGTCGCACCTGACTATAAGTCGCAGGACCAGCCAAACTATGAAAAAAAAGTGTGACTTATAGTCCGGAAAATACGGTATTGGTGTTTTCAAATCATCCGCGCGCGAGAGAGAGCTCGCGTGCATATGGTTGCCAGATTGTACATGTTTAGGTAAAACACCGGAAAGTATACGAGTTCTTTTCACAGAAAAGCTCTGTTTGGGGGATTTAATGACTGAAATATGGCAACTGCATGAACGCTCTTCTTTTCCAAACCCAAACCAGTGATTTTAGACTCTAAGTCTCAATATCATTGTCTTTTTGTTAACGATATTACATGTTTATATAACGTTAGTCACAATGTAGGCTACGCAGTGACTGTGACTGTAATGTACTCTGACTGAAATACAAGCATGCAAACACATCATACGTTCTCAAAAATATAAATAGATATATTTTTACAAAATGAATAGCCTTGTCAAATGACTGTCGTTTTAACTTATATGGTGGAAAAGGTGAAGTTTGCTAGAAGGATCGAGTGAACGATCTAAGCAAAGTATCTACGGTTGTATTTTGTAATACAAAATAATATTACCCTTTGTCATTAGACACACTTTAGTTTTGTATGGTACTTGGTGTTTCCTATTGTTACTGTACTAGTATCTTGCGTTATCTAGACAACGCTGTCTCTAAGAAACTTTCAATTTAATCAGAATTTGTTTAAACCGTCAATAATGGATAAAATTGCTACTTACTGCTTGCATGAATATAGTTGTAATTGCCACTTTCTTCAGTTTAAGACGCTGAGCGAAGCTTGCTTGAAATGGGCCGAACAAACAAACCATCTTGAATTAAATTGTTGTGGTATCCGACTGTTGACCTTTTTTATCTGTGTGAAGGGTCCTCACATCCCCTGCACAGCCTGGAACATGACGTGTGTCCAGAGCTGCTGTTTTTCTATCCTTGTTTACCTGCAGTCCCGATGATTCGGCTCCGTCAGTTCCGCCTGACAATGCACATGTTTGGACAGATGCAAATGTTGGGGGCGTACATATAAATGATCCCCAACGCTTGTGTCACGGTTGGCATTATGTTGATATTTTTCTTATTTTTCTGTGGTGTTTCTTATTTTTCTGTGGTGTTCTTATTTACATAAGAAGTAGGAGGCAGTGGTGTTTGAGACTCACAGTATGTGATGTCCATGTACTGAACTCTTATTATTTCACTATGGCAAGGTTAATTCAATTTTTCATTCTAGGGCACCTTTAAGAAACGGGCTCATTGAGTCTGCTGCTTTTCTAGAACAAACAAAATTAGCCTTTGCAAAGCAGACAACTAGCATTATGTAAATTCCATGGGAACTTTGCATCATCATCTGTTGTTACGTCATCTATCTTAACCGCAAGTATTAGACCTGAACAGAGGAATACATATTGGTCTTCATCTCAGTTCCAGGTTTTTATGTTTAACATCTGTTCCAGGTGTTCAATATTTGAAGTATGTTGTCAGGTTGTGTTGTTTCTGTTTTGAAAGATTTCTTGCCCTCCTTGGAATGTTTTTGTGTTTCGCTTCAGCAGATTGAAATGTACAGGAGAATGTTGTCAATGTGATTCACGTGATGTAACCAGTTGGTATGTGGTATTTCCTTGGTCTTTGGACAAAACCCTCTTGTAATAAAGCCTCGTTACAAATGAAAAAGAGAACAGGGCGTGCTTTAATGTGCTTATTTTCATAGCATGAGTGCCACCTTTTCTACCTGTTCTTTTATATTTGACTTTGTATTTGAGTACGTCCCGAGAGCTTTAACTATATAAAGGTATTCAAATGTGTTTAAAAACCCTGCCAAGCTGTACAAATGCGCTATAATAAAGCAGCCTAACATGATGACTCCATAGCATGTCTCTTTTATAATAACATACTTTTAGATTGCTTAGCTAGTTGTAACTTAGTAACTTGCATCATGTATAAAAGTGTGCATTGCCTTTACTGAATACGCCATTTCTGTGTGTGTTTCAGATGGATTGAAGCGTGTTTAAATGAGGATCTTCCTCCAACCACCGAGCTGGAGGAGGGCCTGAGGAACGGCGTGTATCTGGCCAAGCTGGGAAACTTCTTCGCTCCCACTGTGGTCTCTATCAAAAGGATCTATGACCGCGAACAAACACGTTACAAGGTAAGACTTTAAAACCATTTTCACAAGCACTAACATGGAAAAAGCAGAAGGTTTGGCTTCACTTGTTGCTTTTTTGTCCCATTTGTAGGCCACTGGGCTCCATTTCAGACACACAGACAATATTATCCAATGGCTGAATGCAATGACAGATAAGGGCCTTCCTAAGGTGAGTAGTGTAGGTGGTGAACATGAGTCTGCATTGTTCTTTCATTAGATTATTTCTTCACCTTTGAGTTGCTGACATGACAGAGCTTGCCTCAGATCTCCTTTCCCATGTTTGGAAACAATGCTGCATTCAATCTCATCAAAGTACATGTACGTGTTTCTCCCTGACAGATTTTCTATCCTGAGACAACAGACATCTACGACAGGAAGAACATGCCCCGCTGCATCTATTGCATACATGCTCTCAGGTACTTGGTCGCCATGGGCTCATTCACACGTCTTGTTGGGAAAAAATACTATAAAAATTTCTGTTTTGTGAATTATTTAGTTAGTCTGTTCATTCTCACACTTCCTGTTCAAATGAGGATTTACTTGTATATTATAAATCATGTTAGTGAACTAGTACATTAAGGGTTTCATGTAAATGTAAAGCCAAGTCACCCTTATAAAGCGCTTTTTACAAGTCCAGTTGTTTCAAAGCAGCTTCACAGTGTTAACGGGAAAAAAATGCAACAGAATTTGATTCTGCTGTACAGCCGTTCTGGAGAAAACATGATGTTATCCAGCTAATTTAAATTATCTTATAGTGTCAATGCAGGCAGATGGGTACTATAGTTTAAATTTAAGTGTCCCCAACTAAGCAAGCCAAAAGCCAAAGGCGACGGTTGCAAGAAACCAAAACTCCTTCCAATGAACTAATTCACTTCAGAACAAAATCATTTTTAGTGTTATTAGTTGTATTGAGTGTTATTTTATTGGTAACACTTTACAATAAGGTTTCATTTGTTAACATTATTGAACTACTTTAGTCAACGTGAACTAAGAACGAACAGTTCTGCAGCATTTATTAATCTTACTTAATATTAATTTCAACATTTACTAATACATTATTAAAATCAAAAGTTGTATTTGTTGCATGTTAAAGCAGGATTTTTATTATCTAACATTAAAAAAGATGAATAAATACTTTAATACGTGTGTTGCTCATTGTTTGTGTTAGTTAATACATTGACTAATGTTAACAAATGAGACCTTAGTGTTACCTTTTTATTTAGTAATTTTATGTGTTTAATTTAATACTGTTACCCATACTGAGTTTATTTTTATTGCAGACCTACTACCTACAGATAAATACCTATGCATATTTACACCTGAACTTTTTTGTTAAATTATGTTAATTATGCTAATTGTGCATAGAAGTGCAAGGGAATGACGCAGTGTAGATTTGATCTGCATCTACACATTCTCATCTTGAAATTAATGAGTCAGAATTAATGCGGAAACCTGCTCTGGTTTCTGCTGAGGCACTTAACATGAGGCTAGAGAATCCTGCCATTTGTAACGCTCGCATTCCTGCTCAATGCAGAATTGACACTGGGCCCAAAGGCCATAAATCTGGTCTACAGAAACAGGAAATAACAGCATTCAGGGGGCGAGAATTTGGCGGATGCCTGGTGTGGGGTGAGGGGTACTGAATCTATTTGAGGGTCTTTGTAGCGATTGTTGATAAAGGGATGTGGGTTAAACTTGAAAGTCAATGCAGATAACATCTGACTCTCTTTCCAGTAGTGCATTTTCCCGCACACACCTGTGGAATAGGATAGCTCTCCTCTGGGAAATTCGTTTCTCATGGTCTCTTTCTGTTTTCTCTATAGCCTCTACCTGTTTAAACTTGGCCTTGCGCCCCAGATTACAGACCTGTATGGCAAGGTTGCCTTTACAGGTGAGTCAGTTTGCTGTGGTATTAAACAAACGCTTGAGTTTATATAATAACAGCTGGAAAAGCCCCTGTTCCTGGGAGCTGTGGTCAATGTGAAAATCATTATCAATTGTATGAGCATTTCCTGCCATTTTGGCTGGCCTGAACTGCCTGCCAAGTCCATGGATGGAAAACATTATTTACCAGACCTACTGAGAACAATGTCCAGCCAATCACATTAAAGCGAGGAAAAATGCACAGCCAAGATTACCTTCCAAAAGGTTACCATGCTTATTAAAGCATGACATCGCAATATTTATCCTGAGCTGGCCAGACACATATTTATGTATAAAATAATGAAAACAAACTGAATACTATCCACTGACACAAATAATACATTTTTTTGTTATTTGTGTGCTGAGTTTTTTTTGTTGTCTTTTCAGAGGAGGAAATTAACAACATGAAGATTGAATTGGAGAAATACAATATTCAAATGCCAGCATTCAGCAAAATTGGCGGTATTTTGGCCAACGAGCTGTCAGTGGATGAAGCAGCCTGTGAGTATTGTTTCTGCTTTTAAAGTCAAATTCCTCTTGGCTCTTTGGCACAACTCCTTCCCTTGTAAACATAAACAACTAGACTTAACTTGTACAGCCAAGAGTTTAACAGCACAGTAATTACGATCTGTTTTACACTGATTTGAGCCCAAAAGAACTGCATTATCTTCTGTTGCAATGATTCAGTGCACGCTGCTGTGATCGCCATCAATGACGCCATTGACCATGGAGTCCCTGAGGGCACACTAGCTGCCATGAGAAACCCAAACGCCATGTTACTGCAGCTGGATGAAAGTGCTGCCCAACACTACCAGGACACCTTGTTCCAGGCCAAGGCTGAGAAAGTGGCCAACTCCAGAAAGAGAGTACGAACTGCACTCTACAGTTCCTATTAAAAGATTTGTAATAGTTGGGTAACTAAGGTTGTATTTTAATATATGCAGACACTATCTGTGTGACCATAAATGGAGTATTTCAAGTTGCTTCCGCTAAAACGCGATATTAGAACGCGAGTGAAGTACAAAGCCCAGTTTACATAATAAATAATAGTTTAGCATCCGAATATGGAAACCTCTGGATTCATGCCAAATGAGAGCGGTTCGAAATTCTTAATGTAAGCTTGGGCTGTGACGGTGGCAGTTCTTTACAACTGCGGTGGTCTAGGGCTGTGCCGGTGAACCGCAGTGGCCGAGTAGCACCGGTGGTGGTCGGCCAAACAGTTGGTTTTTTTGCATGTGAATGCTTTTTTCCAGGAATATTATGACACAAGTGAAGCGCAACATTGTATTTACAAAATAAATAATAGGTTCGCAATTAAATGTTACCTCGCAGCCATGGAAACATAACATTCATGCCGAACGAGAGAGGTAGATTTTGTGAGATGAGCCAAATTTAAGCTTTGCGTCTTGCAATCTGGTCACCCAATTTAACAATAGGCTTACTCTATTTTATACTACTGGACATGGAATCTCTCTTTTATTTTCCCAAATCTTCATATATGTAATTTACATTTACTTAATCCCCTGTGAGAGACGTAAATTAAGATTTAGGATTTGGTTGTCACGTTTACCGGCATAGTCCTAGACCACTGTGATGGTAAAAAAAAAATGCCACCATCACAGCCCTAATGTCAGCTAACTGTTAGCCGGTTAATTATGAGCATCCCTAGTCAGAAGTGTGATGTGAAGGTTATTCTAAATGGTAGGGTGCATACTTATATACTTATTAAATCAAAATATATATAAAATACAGGGATATTTATAATCAAGATTTCTCTCAATTTCTCCATTATCTTGGATAAACTCCAAATTTAGGCAGCATTGGCATGCACCCCTCATGATTACAAAGTTTTGCGACAAGACCACTGGACACCAGACTGCTGTAAACATGCTTGCATTTTATTCAATAAAAGGATATATAAATAAGAATAGTCCAAGTCAAATAAATATGTACAATTTATCATCACTCCTATGTCAGATTGTGTACTGGAATTAACTGTGAGCGTTAGAGTGCTATTTGTGTGATGCAAATTTCCATCAACTAGACCGGGTAAAACCAGGCTGATCTGCCTGCGATTTGATTTCGCCTGCAACTCAGTCTGGAAACCCGTTCATTTCTACTGCTTCTGTTACCCTTTTGCGGGAACTAATTACAGACAAGCTTATCCACATGGCACGCTATGGGCGGGTTTAACATGATGACAGATAGAGAAACGATGGGTCATTGCCCATTGATCACGCCTCTTGTGGTCTGATATATTGAAGGACTATACAATTGCGTACAGAGTCATTCGAATAATGCTCCTTTATCACGCCTCTTGTGCAATATAAAATACATATATATATCCTACCATTGTGTCATAGTATGAAGATAAAGATTTGAATGAAATGTATATTTCTTTGGTATAGATAGGAGAGAATGCTGAGGCTGAACGTGATGCTTACGACGAGCTGCTTACACATGCTGAAATCCAGGGAAACATCAACAAAGTCAATTGTATGTACCTTACCAATGTCTGTCCAGCTTTTTGTGTTCTTCTGAAGTGAATTATGTTATCTGAGTTCTGTGTTTGTGCTGTTTCTCAGTGTCCAAAGCCTTGAATTCAGCAGAACTGGCCCTGCTGAGTGGTGATGAGAATAAGCTGTATGACACTCTCCGTTCCCCTGCGTTAGGCTTGCAGTCAGTGCAGGCTCAGAACAAGGGATGGTACCTCAAACAGCTGCTGGCCGATCGAGAGCAGAAGGAACAGGTAACGGTTCTATGACACAATAGTTTGCCACTTACAGTTTGGTACACTTTTTGTACCAAGGTTAGATTTGGTCTAATGATGCCTTTTATAATTCTAATTATTGAATGTATATGCATTGTGTACTATCGCTTTTCAAGAGTTCTGTAATTCTGCTCTCAGTCCAGAGCTCAACAGAAATATATGCTGGTCACGGTAACCATAATAACCGCTATAAGAGTTTATTCCGCAATTGACGACATGAAAAAATATCCTGCAATAATGGCACCGACACGTCTTTTGTCTAAAATTTGCGTAGTTATAAGTTACTTAACTCTGAACAAAACCCCAAAAAGGTAAACAAATTGTAGATATCTATTACAAAATGTAAATTTGTCTGCAAGTGATTTTTTTGTTGTTGCAGGATACAGAACTGTTAAAAATGTTTGGGGTCTATAAATCTTACAGAGAAGTTTCTCTTATTTAAAAAAAAAATACAGTGAAAACAATTATATTGTAGTTACAGTTTAAAATAAATTAATATTTTTAATATGCATTTTTTTACTTTAGTGTTCAGTATCCTTCAGAAATCATTCTAATATGCTGATTTGCTGCTCAAGAAACATTTCTACTTATATTTATCAGGATTCTCAGGATCCTTTTATGAATAGAACGTTCAAAAGAACAGCATTTATTTGAAACGGAAATCTTTTGTAAAATTATAAAAGTCTTTACTGTCGCTTTTAATCATTTAATGCTTCCTTGCTGAATAAAAATATTAATTCCTTCGTTCTTTCTTTGAAAGTCTTACTGACTCGAGCTTAGTACTGCAGCGTATGGCTTAAGGAAATGTATGTAAGATTGTGGCCAAACCTTAGCCTGACGTGGTCTTACTCAATTCTAGTCAGAATATGAGTCTGAAACCGCTCCATTGGGCTGTGGTTATGGGGCGTGTTTTAACCGAACCAGGAAAGACCTCAATTGGATAGACCTACAACCAATCAGAGCAGCGAAGCGACGCATTGTCAATTGTTCAGAGCTCAACTGCACTGTGTTGCCAAGTCCACGTTTTTTTCCGAGGGTTGTTTTCATGTCCGCGGGTTGAAGCGACTTTTATGTGATATATAGACCCATGAGTGCAAATATTAGCAGGCAACTTTGCTAAAATAACACCAGATAGGCTGCAGGATCCAGCAGGAATGTTTGTAGCTGGAGCTGTCAGTGATTTGTACTCGAGACTCGGACTCGAGACCATATTTTAATGTTCTCGGCCTCGTCATAGACTCATGTGCATTTGGACTCGGTCTTAAATCGTACTCGAACATATTAGGACTCAGACTCAGAGTCCACTCGAGTCCCATTCAAAATATTCATGATTATTACTATATTTTAATATTTCTTTAAATTGATGTTTGACACATTCAGTGATGTGTGATTTTCTCAATGGCAACTGCTCATGACTAATGTTATTGCAAAGGTAACAGGTCAAGAAGGATGTCATGTAGAACGAGCCTCTAGCTCCTAACTATGTGTGAAAATGTCTGCTGCATTATCTGTTATTCAGTTTGCATATAAGAGCCAAAGAGTTCATATGTAGTTAGACTCTAGTAGAAAAAACATTCTGCGACGTGTAAATTCTGCGGTACATCAATTACCGAAGCAAAGGGAACAACATCCAATTTTAATTGATATGTGGAGCGAAAGCACAAAGATTAAGAACTAATCATTTCTGTGTATGCCAGCATTTGTCAATGTCAGCATTTTGACAGCTAATGCTTAGGATTTGTTCATTGTAGAAGTCTGCAAATGACTTTTTAGGCCCGCGCTCATGCTCTCGCTTCTATTTTACGCTGGGTCCACATGGCATCTGCCTAGCGATTGCATTACACATTGCTGCTACATTATGTTTCAACTATTTTAATACATTTGCTGTTTACAAAGTAGGACAAAAGTGTCACAGAGAAATCCAAACCTTTTTAAATTAATAATTAAATGAGCATCTCCCCCAAAAAAGTCTTAACAGAAGGCCGCCCGCCCGCCCTCTCTTCCTCCAGCATACTTCTCAAACAAACAGACATACGAATCTATATTAAACCCTGTGGCTCGTGGCGACACATTGATGTTTTAAGAGACAAAATGATCAGTTGCTGCAAGAAACCCAACAGTATTTACTTTTTACCTCATATCAGAAAAATCCTCAGCATCATTACTTCTGTCAAAGAAATGTAAATCCCGGCACGATAATTTATATCGTGATCATATAGATCATATACAGTGGATTGGTCAACTGAGGCATCTATGTAAATATGATCGTGCCAGCTCTCTCTGGTCACGGTCTAGACTCGGACTCGAATAAGCTAGTCTCAACTACAACACTGGTAACTGTGGTAACTAGAGCAGAGCTGGCAACCCGGATGTCGAAACACTATTGTGATAGGTAGATAGGTGGAGGGTGGAGCTTCAGGCCAAAACACAACATGTCAACATCAACATCAGTTGAGGGCTGCAACAACAACTTTTAAATGGTCCTGGCCAGACTACTGTTGTCAGTGATACTAGTATTTGAAATTAACATGATTTCTTAATGTCTAGTGACTTATGAGTGCCATTTTATGATAAATTGACATACATTTCTTACATACAGTTCCTTTAATGTTTTTAAAAGTGAATGGAAAAGGATTACAAAATAAACATTTGCAGTAAATATTAATACAAATGTTAGATTTACATTGGCCTCTGTTTAAAATTATGGTTAAAAATGTTAAAATATTGGTTATCTGTATTGAACCCCTATTAATGAACCCCAAAAATCTAAATACCGGTAACTTTTTTTTTTTTACTGTACCACAACTGATTCATGATAAACAGAATTATGAAAAATATGAACTTTTACCACTAAATTATAGTATTATTTTGGCTTGTGTCATTCTTCCTCTTGTCTAGAATGCCCCAGGAGAGCCGCTGGTAAAGGAGGAGTTGCAGAGCGGAGTGGAAGCAGCCAATTTGCATGCAGCGGACTATCAGAGATGTGTGTACCCTTTTATGTACCGCTACATTTATTTTAAAACTCATTAAATATTTTGTATGTTCAGAGAAGCGTACATCAGAGACGCCAGTGTTTTCTTTGACTCTCTTTTATGTGTTCATTTATGCTGTCCTACAGCTGTCACTCTGTGAAAAGAACAATGAGATGTTTATGCGTGTGTGTGTCTCAGTGCTGCGGGCGGTGGAAAGGATTAATGCTGCCATCAGAAAAGGTGTACCAGAGGAAACGGTGAATGAACTGATGAACCCAGATGCCCAGCTACCGCAGGTTTATCCCAGTGCTGCAGATCTGTACCAGAGAGAACTCGCCAGCCTGCAACAGCAGAGCGCAGAGGTTAAAACACACACACTGCACATTATTTTGCTGTAACCATATTTCTAATGAGACAATAACTGTCTCCAGAGACTCCAGAGACCTACGGCCTACACAGATTGCTGCCTTATGCAGCGTACTAAGGGTCATGACCCCTAATAAGTGCTCAATATGAAATGCTCTACAAAGGCACTTGATTTCAGTAGAGTTTAGCAATAGCATCTTAGCATATTGTCCATATTGCCATTATCTAATTGCAAGAGGCTTTAAAGGCCCTGATATACTCACGTCAAAGTCTGACCTCGACAGACTAAATAGACGAACTGAACCAGAGTATGAAGGTGTTTACTAGCCCGAGCAAACTTTTTGTAATGATCACCAGTTTGTACTTGGATACCACTTGAAGTATATTAGAGCTTTAATAAGAGCATCTAGCATAAAAAATAGAGCACACAAATATTTGGTAAAATTTTCCAATTTAACACTAAACATTTTATCAATAAATTGTATCAAGACAAGGCTGTCGCAATACAACAGCATTAATAACTGTGACATTTTAAAAAGTATATATATTGATATCATGTTAAGACTACATCTGATAATATTGTAAATAATCCAGCACCAATCTGGTTCTCTAACATAGGTGGCATCACAACAATGCCATCTGTCATAAAAAGGAAAAAAGAAGACAACAAAACAGTGAATGGCTGCTACTGCCGCACAAAATCATGTTAGTGTAGATTAAGGATGAAAGTGAGAGAGACTCTACTCTAGAGGTCTGCGCGGGCTTTAAACTGAAGCCCGAACCCGGCCCGTACCCGAGATCGCTTAACCTGACCCGACCATTACATTAACATGTTAAGACCAAACCGAACCCGAGGTCCGTTTCACACAGCAAATAACGTTACCTTTTTTGCAATACATTTGTGGCATAGGGGGCGTGGTTTAGCGAGGTCTGCACGAAGAGAAAGTCAAAAGAGCGGCGGTAAGTAGCCTAGGTCAAGTGCAAATGATAAACACCTCTGTCTGATTGCAATAATTGGCACAGATAGACGGTATAAAAGCCACAAAAATAAGGACTGAGGGAGATAGAAGCTGAGGCCTCGTGTGTTCACTGGATGCTGTGGGGGAAACTGTGTGGATTGTATATTGAGTTTATTATAACGCTGTGAGCGCGACACAGGCTATGCTTTGAAGTTGAACAAACAAAATAAAACACACAAATCTAAGCAGTCTTCTTCCTCCTTTTTTACGAACATTGTTACAATGTTGTATCTAAAAATTGTTTGTAACGGTAAACAAATACAATTTACAAATGCAGTGGCCGGATAACGGTTTCTAAAACTCAAACTTACACTTACACTCAAAAAGTTCACGCAATGTTGCTAAACTTTTACACAAATATATCCATCTCACTACGAGTTATGAAGGAAGAGACCGGCATCGACAGTCGATCATAATTCTTCCAGAGTGTAGCTTTTGATACAGTTTTCCCTCAGTCATTTTTTGCATTATTCATGGTTAATGTTTGCTTCTGCTTTGTCATGACCGAAATAGTGCACGAGAGCGGTGGCACATGCCCAAAACTGTTTTTTTTTTTGTGACATAAATGATATAGCCTATTATATAATGATAATATACAAATTATATAGGCCTATTTACGCACTTGCGCGTGTGTGTGTGCATGTTTAATCTGCGCATTTGCTGTGCTCTTGGTCACAACACAGCAAGCAGGCAAAGCATGCAAACTATTATATAGCTGATTTATTTTTTCTTAGTTACAAAACCTAGCCCTACCCGAACCTGAGGCTGTTCATTAAACATTAGCCCGAACCAGACCCGTGAGTTTTTGGGGACACGTCGGGATCTGGTCAGGACCTCTACGCTACTCGCACCGAAACAAATTTGTTAAAGGCGCTAGCCACCCCAGTCTGTAGGAAGTGACAATCATCAAAACTAGACATTTGAGGAGGCAGCATATTTAAGTTGTGCACCTATGATGCTTTTGTAATTGGCTCACTAGGTTTTAGAACAGTAAAATTATTTCCATGCAATTTGCATAAGTTGATGACCTGTAACAGTTCAGTTTAATGTGAGTGATTTTCATGCTGTGCTTGACTGCACAGGGCTCCCTGTCACACCCCGAGTTGTTGGTTGCCGTGGAGATGCTGTCCTCGGTGGTGCTGATAAACGGGGCACTGGATGTTGGGGACCGGGCAGCAGTGTGGAAACAGCTCAGCAGTAACGTCACCGGCCTCAGCAATGTAGAAGACGAGTACGCTCAGAGGTGAGAATGAGGCAATGTGCAATTGAAACTGGTTCTATTTACTTCAATACACTTTCTTGGTCCTATTGTAAACAGTTTTAGCGGTCTTAATTATGGCCTTTCTTCAAAATACAGCAACTTATGTCACGGCTTACAGACACCCATACACCAACATGACTTTCAAAGGCCATATTTACATTTATGCTCATATAGTGCTTCCACTCCTTTCCCCACTTTTAATGAAAATGACTGTTGAGCTTTCAAAATGTGTTGCCTGAATGGTGAATAAAATTTCTTGCAGCATCTGCTTGGTTTTTTATTTTTTACCATTTTTGGATGATTAAAGTTTATGTATGTCTTCAACAATCAGATGCATTCACACTTGTCCAGTTTTGTCTAGACCACGTCTCAAACCACCTTTTGAGGGATCTGATTTAAATCTGATTGAAGTCTCGAAAGCATTTCGAAGGGGATTTACACCATACTCTTTCTCTGATGGGTTAGCTATCTGATTGTGAAAATAACAGAAATTGCCAAGTGTAGTTTTTACACCATACAACTGTCATCACAGATGTCAGTTCCGGTCAAAACACATTTCACACAACAAGACTCACAGACCGGTCTAGATATATGTAGCTTGATAAATATCTCCTGTTCATCAGCAATTCATAGGTGCTTGATTTCTGATCTCTTAGCATTTTTGATAATTCAAACAGCTATTTTCACTCGCGTGAATGAGCACCGAATTACCAATTTTGTGCTTTTGTTTGCAATCTCCATTACCTGTTTGGTGAGCTGAAAATCAAGACTAAAATCATGAAGTGTGTTTGCAACATAACTTGGCATCTGGAATGATTTTCCTTTCAGCTGAAAGTCACAGGATGTATGGGCCGTTAGATTATGTAAACCATTACTCAAATAGCTATTTATTTTAGACATTGTTTTACTTAAAGCGTTAGTTCACCAAAAAATGAAAATTATTTAATTAATTACTCACCCTCATGTCGCTGGACACCCGTAACACCTTTGTTCATCTTCGGAACACAAATGAAGATATTTTTGTTGAAAGCTGATGGCTGAGAAAGGCTTCAGAGAGGCCTCCATTGGCATTCAGTACATTTCCACTGACCCACTCACAAGACCCATAAAAGGCACTAAAGACTTCCTTACAAAGTCCATCTCACTACAGTGGCTGTACAATAATTTTACAACGCAAGGAAAACAGTTGTTGTGCGCACAAAAATCTTAATAACGTCTTTATCCACTAAGTTATTGATGTGAACTCGACTCATGCGCGAGAATATGGCGCAGATCCACCGTTCGAATACATGACCCAGAAGAGGAGGATCGCCGTTATCGCGTGAGTTCCAGGTGAGTTCACGTCAGAGACCTACACAGAAGACAATATCTTGGCGGATAAAGTCATTCATTTGATTTTTTTTGCGCACAAAAACTATTCTCGTCGCTTGGGTCAGTGGAAATGTACTGAATGCCAGTGGAGGCCTTTCTCAGCCATCAGCATTCAACAAAAAAGTGTTTGTGTTCCGAAGATGAACGAAGGTGTTACGGGTGTCCAATGACATGAGGGTAAGTTATTAATGAAATAATTTTCATTTTTGGGTGAACTAACCCTTTAACACACATTCAAGTCTAGCTCTATTCTTGCATGGAATACCCACTAAATACGATCAAATTAATTTTCAGTGCATAAAATTAGGTCCTAGCTTACTTTCCTTTTTGATTTGCTCAAAAATATGCCAAACTACGGAAGTAAAATTGGTTGTGAATGAGTTTCATGTTGATTTACAAAAGATGCTATATTGTTTCCTGGTTTCAGCCACTGGTTGTTGATATCTCTGCAGGTATATAGATGAACTGATGCGTCTGAAGGCAGCTGCGCGTGAGGAGGGCAGTGACTATCTGACCTGGAATGACATCCAGGCCTGTGTGGATCAGGTCAATGGGACCGTTCAAGAAGAGCATGAAAGTGAGCATGACATTCATCTTCATTATGAGTGGAGCAAATTCAGATGGTTCTCCATTATTAACGCTGTCCTCTTGCATTTTCAGGGATTGCTGCTATTGGTCTAATCAACGAGGCTCTGGATGAGGGTGACCTACAGAAGACAATGGCTGCTTTACAGAACCCAGCCGCCAAGCTAACAGATATAGATCCATCTTTGGCCCAGCATTACTATGATATCCTGCAGGAGGCAAGGAGAGAGAAGGCCCACGTATGTACTCTTATATAAATCCATAACAATAACACTGCTCACACAATGGCAGTAAATATCAAGACTTTGTGTCTGAGTATTTAATACTTATTTTGAACCGTTCAGCATGTTGGGTCACTTCCACAGCTTTCATTCTCTTGTATCCGGTTCCATTTTTTTGTCTAGTTTTTGTTTCCTCCCCCTTCCAAACCCTAAAGGGAGTGTGTCACACTTTCTGAACACACAATAGCATTTTCTTCCCATTCTTTATAACCTGAGATGTGTTTACAGCTCTAACTTTACTGATTTTAGCAAAAAAGAAATAGCATGGTATGTCATACAGATATCAATGACGTGAAAGCAGCTAGTTGTGGTTGTATTCATAGAACACATAAACATTATACATTTTCAAAATGCAGTTTTAAATCTGAAAATGTAACGCATTGTTTATAAAACTGTATTTAGCTCTTCATACGTGTTCTACTGCTGAGTGAACATAGCCGTAGTTAAAGTGATCTGGTGAGGGTCTGCCGCTCGACCCTTCATCAAGGGAAGTCTAAGGTCTCAAAATAGGGCTGAACGATTTGGGTAAAATCGAGTTGCTGTTTTATTTTTTAATAAAAAATGCTCTGGTTTTCTTTGCAATTTGACCAAAAAAATTGTGATATTACTATTGTAATATTTCTGTGTAAAAAAAAAAAAAAAAACGTTTAGAACAGTATTATAATTTTTATTTTTACAGCAAAACTGTAAAATGACAATACTAATATGTATGACTGTCTTAAAGGTGCCCTAGAATGATTTGAAACAATATGTTAAATTGTTCTCTGATATCTACATAGAGGGTATGTGGCTTATTTAAGGGAAAAAATTGTCCAGATACAGTTTTATAGGTCTATTTACAACCCTATAAATTGTCCCTAGGATGTAATGCCCTGGTTTTGCCTTATTTGGAAGAGTCATGCATATTAATGTTAAGCTCGGCTCTGATTGGCTTATTTCAGCAGCTCACAGCAGTTCAGTTGTTCAGCGAAGCGGCTTGTCCTGACAGAACACAGACTGACTTAATGACACTTTATGCAGAACATCTCAAATGGAGATTGATAAAATGCAGCTTACTTGTTTATTTGTTGTTTTCAAATCATCCGCGCGCGAGAAAGAGCTTGCATTCATGCGGTTGTCAAATTTCAGTAAAGTGTCATTCAGCCTACATTTTAGACTTTTTTCGTAGACGGTATTGCATGTTTATATAACGTTAGTCACAATGTAGGCTATGCAGTGACTGTGGTGTAGCCTAATCTGAAATACAAATAGGCAAAAACATCATAGGAAACACCATACTTCAGTTCTCAAAAATATAAAAATATAACTTATATTTTTGTACAAAATGAATAGCCTTGTCAAATGACTGTCATTTTAACTTATATGGTGGAAAAGGTGAAGTTTGCTAGAAGGATCAAGTGAACGAACTGTATGCAAAGTATCTACGGTTGTATTTTGTAATACAAAATAATATTACCCTTTGTCAGTAGACACACTATTTAGTTTTGTATGGTACTTGGTGTTTCCTATTGTTACTGTACTAGCATCTTGCTTGTAGGAATATATTTGCCACTTTCTTCAGTTTAAGATCTTGAGCGAAGCTTGTTTGAAATGGGCAGAACAAACGAACGATCTTGAATTAAATTGTCGTGGTATCCTATTATAAACATCAACCATGACTGTTGACATTTTTTTATCTGTGGGAAGGGTAGAAAAGTCCTCAGGTCTCCTGAAAAACCTGAAACATGAAGTGTGTCCATGCAAGCAGCTTGTTTACCTGTTGATTCGCTCCATTTCCGCCTGACAATGAACATGTTTGGACAGATGCCAATGTTGGTGGCATGCATATAAATGATCCCCAATGCTTGCGTCACTGTTGGATTTATGTTGAGAAGCACTTATTTTCCGTGGAGTTTTGGATTCACGAGATTTACATAAGAAGTAGGAGGCAATGATGTTTGAGACTCACAGTATGTGATGTCCATGTACTGAACTCTTATTATTTCGCCATGGCAAGGTTAATTCAATTTTTCATTCTAGGGCACCTTTAAACCATCAAACTTCTGTTTTGTCTGAAACCCACAGAAAACCCAAAAAGGGGTTAGAAAGAGTTAGTTCACCCAAAAATGAAATTTATGTCCCCTGATGTCGTTCCACACCCGTAAGACCACCGTTCATCTTCAGACACAGTTTAAGATATTTTATATTTAGTCAGAGAGCGTATCTAAGTGTATGCACACTATACTGTCCATGTCCAGAAAGGGAATAAAAACATCATCAAATTAGTCCATATGTGACATCAGTTAGTCCGAATCATGAATCAATATGCTGATTTATAATCATTTGAATCTTTATTTGAGGATTGAAAACAAACAGGGAAGAGAAGACAATGGTGAATAAAGTCGTAGTTTTTGTGATTTTTGGACCGTAATTTTGATGCTTCAAGTTATTCTAGTGAACAAACTGATGTCAAATATGGACTACGTTGGTGATGTTTTTATTCCCTTTCTGGACATGGACAGTATAGTGTGCATACACTTGGATACGCTCTCGGACTAAATATAAAATATCTTAAACTGTGTTCTGAAGATGAACGGAGGTCTTACAGGTGTGGAACAACATTAGGGGGAGTCATTAATGACATCAATTTCATTTTTGGGTGAACTATCCTTTTATAGCTTCTTTTTTGTTGTCAGCAGAGATTTATAAGTGATTCTCATTACAAGGTTTGGTTGATTCCCAAATGCATATTACAAGCGACCATAGACTGTAAAAAAAGATGGACAACACAAGTGAAGCTGTCAGTTTTAAATATGTCAATGACATCTTGCGCAGTAGTGAGCGTGTAGTTGAGCTGCTATATCAAGGTCCCGCCCACACTCCCGCCTAATCAACAACTTTTTGTGAAATAAACCATAATGGAAATAGCAGAGATTACAGTTAAAGGGTTACTTCAGCGATTAGCATATGACTTTGTATCGGTATATTCAAATGATTGTATGATGATGAAAATGAAATGAAGAAATTCCTCCGATGGCGCAAATTGAGGATATTTGTCATTGGAGGAATTTTTGGCCAGAGGCTAAAGACTACAGCCAGCAGAGGGAGCCATTTCCGCATGTTTTCAACCCGCGCATGGGGAGTGGGAGATTGCACTCACAGCTCAGCTCCCAGCTGCAGGCATTCATTAGGGCTGGGACAACGCGTCGACGTCATCGATGACGTCGACGCAAAAAATACGTCGACGCAAAATATGCGCGTCGATTCGTCAGACTCAAAATAAAGATGGTGGCGCTGGAGAGTAGTAGCAACCATAGATATACATAATAAAGTATATTATGTAATTAAGTATATTATTTATTATGTATATCTATGGTAGCAACACGAATGGCTCCTCAGACTTTCAGAAGTGCAAGGCTTGAGGGGTGGCCACAATCTATGGGGTTGGCGCGCGGTGCGCACGGAGCATCACAGGCATGCGCGCACGCGTTTTGTTGTCACGGCTACATAAACAAATTTCTGCACACAGGAAGACAGATGTTTTGGTAATATTTGATGTATTTTAATCACAAAAACAAACGTTTGCATCAAGTGAAAGCATCGGACACATTGACGTTACCTACATAATAAGCTGTTTTAAATTTAAAATGTTCAATGTCTAATCGCGCTGATGTGACCGAGGGTATCCATCCTCTAAGTGAGCAGTTTCATCCCAGGACTATTCCGGTTTTAAACGGAATATTGGCGCCCATAATGCACTCTACATGTAACTTTTTTCACTGTCATGCCGCGGATGCGTGTGGTGTTTCTGTTGCGGGTCAGCCACGGGGCTGTGTGGCGTTTTCTCTGCCTTTGCTCACTAGAAGCGTGTCTGACGCGGCGCTGCTGCTGCTATTGATGCGGAGGGAAGCTATTCCTAATGTTAAACATAAAGAGCCTACTGATACAGCAAAGAAAACGTCGGGAGTAGCCACATATCTATGGTATTGACGGCAAAATAGGCTACAGAATATTTCGTTCTGTATTGAAAGTTGCAATATTTCAAAATCGATAATTGTCGTTTTTTATTATTACAATTAGGCCTATATCTGCATTTATGTAAACCTACAGACTTTCAAACATGAAAATGTAATTTAATAATATGTATTCGTGTCAAAATGATATATAAACATCTTTTCCTATTCTATTTTGCCCGGAGACGCTCCCAACACGCGTGAAAAATAGGCGCTCTTCTATTTCCAGCATGCACGCGTTTTCCGCGTGTCACAGGCAGTGTGCAAACTCCAACCTGTTAACATGTGAGCCGAAACAAAAACGGACACGCCACGCAGCCGAGACGCTCACGCTTGCAGTGTGTCCCCGGATTTGATTAACCAACTTGTTGATATTTAATCGATGGGCATAGCCTGTAGGCTGAGCTGCATACATAGAAAAATCGTATAATATGTTTCTTTGTTGTAGGTTAATACTTATTTATTTGTGTGTGTGTGTGTGTGTGTGTGTGTGTGTGTGTGTGTGTGTGTAGCCTACTTTATGTTTTCAAGGTTTTATTGAATGCATTGCTCTTGTATAGTCTTACTTTGGAATTTTAAGAGCAATAAACATATATTGCAATGTTAAGGGATTCGTTTTTTCATTCAGATAATTAAATCAACATGTATAAATTGCTATTAGGCAATTAATGGGGAGATAATCGCTAATCGAATCGAATCGTAACCGAATCGGACAGGAAAAATTAATCGTTAGATTAATCGATGCATCGAAAAAATAATCGCTAGATTAATCGTTTAAAAAATAATCGTTTATCCCAGCCCTAGCATTCATGTAAACGGAGCTATGTGTAAGTGTTTCAACTTCCCAAATGTATTCCTATGAAAGTTAAGCTTCCAAAGCCATGAACTGAAAATGCGTCAGACTGAACACGCGCTGTGAATGTATGTTGCGAGGGCAGTCATGTTTACCTCAGCTCTCATCACAAGAACTCATTCAGCTCAGATTACAGTCATCGTGATGTATATAATCTGACTCCTGCAGTGTTGGTGCTGTGACACTCGAACAACACCATAACATTGAACATAACTGAACTGATTTTATGAAAATGAACAATGACTGGAAAAGTGATCCAGTCACAGTGATTCAGTAGCGGTGGCTTTGGGAGTGGCCTTGTAGTGCAGTGAAGCATTCTGGGAATTGTTGTCTTTCATTCCCATGAGACAAAAATTTTCTCCCTTTTCTCAGTCTATGAGACACCAATTTCAAAAATAATTTCACATTTCTACTACATTAATGACCCAGTTTAAATACAGATTCATCTTCCCAGCGCTGAAGTACCCCTTTAAAGCTCAAATCTCCTCCTGAAGTTCCCAAAAAATGTTAGTGCCAAACCGTTAGTGTCTCAGTGACTACTTCACTCAGAGAAGCTGTCAATCTCAGCTGTCAATAATAATGTCACCCTCATGTTTTTATAGCATCAAATAACTAACTAAAACCAAACTTATTTAAAGAATGAACACTTGAACTATGGAGCTAACATCAGCCAGGTAGAAACAGCCGAAAATGAGTGAAACCATCTTTGGGGAAAAGTATAGTTGATTAGCTACTGAAATGTAGTTACTATGTCTCATTACATTTCTTGGACAGGGCAGGCCTTATGGACTATACTGCATTGTCACCAGCAAGGCTGTCTATCTCTCTCTCTCTCTCTCAATACATTGTGGGTTTTCACTCTGAGCTTTTCGTGACTCAAGTCTGATGACATCATCTGAGCTCATACAGACTCATTCCTCACCCCAATATTTTGTCTGGCTATTATTTGCCACTTCACCTCTTCTTTTCAGTAGAAACCCCCTTACATTTTCAAATGACTGTAGTATGTTAAAATTACTTGATTCAGGTTCATCTCACCTTATCTTATGAGGAAAGTCATCTGTCCTCCGGATGAGATGGTAAACCGAGTTCTTGGCTCTCTGTTGTCATTAAAATACCCATGGCACTTCTCATGAAGAGGTCTCCTGGCCAAATTCCCTCCATTGGCCTTTATCCAGTCGAGGCTTCCTAATAATCCACATCTACTGAACTGGCTCTATTACACACTCTCTCCTCTCCACCTATAGCTTGTGTGTGGCGAGCGGCCTGGCGCCGTTGTACTGTGGCTGCCGTCACATCATCCAAGTGGATGCTGCACAATGGGGATGGTTGACGGGAGTCTTTGTCTTCTGACATTTTGGGTATTTCAGTTTAGTTTTTTAGGCCACACCCTACATTTCCCCTGGACGTGAACTGAAACTTGAGGGATGCAGGTGAATGGGCACATAGAAGGCCGTGGTTTACCACAGCAGTGTGCCACTGTGGTTCAGAGCTGAGCTGAAGCTTCTGAGGCAAAGAGCAACATTTTAGCTCTAGAGAAAGTACCCAGAATACTCATTGACAGGCATTACGGACACCAAATCTTTTCAATTTACCTATTTGGAGGAAATTCGTTTGAGGTTAAGTAGTGATATTTATCCTTTATGTCACTAGCCACTCTTTTAATAGAGGGTCACATGACAAACTATTTTTTCTGGGACTCGTAATAGCTGCCAAAGTCAGTGCCGAACCCATGCTGCCCAAAAAAATAAAAACATGGCTGGAAAAACAAAGTGTTTCCTTTCACTATGATTTGCACAAGCATCGGAAATAACAAGGCTGATTACTTTTTCTCTGCCTTAAAAGGGCACAATTCTGGTCATGCTAGCTGGTGTAGCTCAGCTAAGGGTTTTTAGCACTGACATCACTCCTCTAGGCTGACACTAGCTTGGGTCACTATGAAGTATGAAGTATGAAGCACAGATACAACCAGATCTGCTCAGCTGACAGGAAGTGGTTATGAAGGAAGTTTGATGATTTGTTTTTTCAACTTCTGCAATTTTAAATTATCTAAAAGATGGAGTGATGTGTGATCTGACGGAAAGGAACAATTTAAGGCATTTCTGTTTAAATGACTAAAGTAATCAACATAACTGATTCAATTTAAAAACTTGTTCATCAGCTATTCTTATTGATTTTAGTAGTACGTTGCTATTTGTATCCTGTGCTAAATTTCCTACTTAAACATTTCTGGATGATCTTTACCAAAGTGTAGCTGGAATAGAAGTAGTTCCTCTTCTATCATTTAGTGTTGTAAACAGGCCCATAAGAGACGGTAATGTAATCTTGGACATTACACCACACCCTTTTTCACTTCCTTAGTTAACATTTGGCAGACTTTATTCAGATATTCAGATCCTGATCACTTGTACTCCACACCACATTGTCTTATTAGCACTCTAATCCAGCAGGCATTTGTTTTATACAGCCGCTAAAATATAAATAACCCATTGAAGCGGAGCCCTATCAACCCTGAAGGAACAACGTTTTCCTCTGTTGCACAATTTGCCACACCCTCAGGTTTGGTGTGCTGCGCTGCTTTAAGTTTGCAAGAAAGGCGGGCGGACTGCATAGAGGGGCCTTTGCATTCAGCAAATCAGAAAGCTGCAAATCGTGCTCCGGAAACTGAGCTCAGCATGCGGTCAGGACTACTATAAGAGGGCAAGTGCGCCACCTGGTGGTGGTAGTAATGAACCCCTACATTAGTTTATCCTACAACTCCCTACAAATATTATAGAAGCAGATGTGATTAATTCAGTAGAGAAAATAGTGTCATTCCTAACTAACTACAAATGGAAATCTATTTAGAATTGCTTAATCTTTTTGAATACATTTTTGCAATTGTGTGTGGTGGCACTTGCTTCACCTTTAAACAAACAAATTTCCCATAATCCTGAAAAATCTGCAATTTCAAAACTTCGCTAGAGCGACCAGCACGCATCTTGCTTCTTTGAAATGGTTATTAGTTTGTAATTGATTGCTTGTTTTTTCTTCTTCTTGTCTTTCCAGGAATGCGGAGATCCTTCTGCAGTGCTGTGGCTAGATGAGATCCAGGATGCGATCTTGAGAGCCAACAAGGACTCAGAAGAAGCTCTGCAGTGTAATAATCCTCATTTAAATCTTAGCTTTAGCAATAATATGAATGATGATTCATTTCTTTCAATAATCTCAGTTTTTCTGAAGAATGATCATCTTGTCCACCTCCAGTCTCTCAGGCGATTCAGGCCATTAATGAGGCTGTGGATAACAAGGACTCTTCTCAAACACTGGCAGCTCTGCGTTCATCTTCTGCTGGTCTGTACGGAGTCACATCTGAATGTGCTCAAACCTACCAGGATGACCTGTTTCGAATTAAAGAGGAGAAGAATAAGGAAGGTGAGATGGGTTCTTGTGCTGATTCTGTGATATTTGGTACAAAAATCTATGGTAATATTTACTTAAGTTCTCATTTAGTTATTTA